>NC_086376.1:37236521-37477453 GCF_036588685.1 Mytilus trossulus | reverse complement strand
ATGTGGAACTAACGTGCACTTTGGTTTTTTCTTGCAGATACAGACCTACAGACAAGACGGGAGGGGCCCAGACCGCCACTGCGCAGACTCCACAGCTCAAAAGTTAAGTAGACCTTAATGTTAGTGGACCCTTTTTCCAAAATTGTCGTATTAATGTGGAACTAACGTGCACTTTGGTTTTTTCTTGCAGATACAGACCTACAGACAAGACGGGAGGGGTCCCAGACCGCCACTGCGCAGACTCCACAGCTCAAAAGTTAAGTAGACCTTAATGTTAGTGGACCCTTTTTCCAAAATTGTCGTATTAATGTGGAACTAACGTGCACTTTGGTTTTTTCTTGCAGATACAGACCTACAGACAAGACGGGAGGGGCCCAGACCGCCACTGCGCAGACTCCACAGCTCAAAAGTTAAGTAGACCTTAATGTTAGTGGACCCTTTTTCCAAAATTGTCGTATTAATGTGGAACTAACGTGCACTTTGGTTTTTTCTTGCAGATACAGACCTACAGACAAGACGGGAGGGGTCCAGACCGCCACTGCGCAGACTCCACAGCTCAAAAGTTAAGTAGACCTTAATGTTAGTGGACCCTTTTTCCAAAATTGTCGTATTAATGTGGAACTAACGTGCACTTTGGTTTTTTCTTGCAGATACAGACCTACAGACAAGACGGGAGGGGTCCAGACCGCCACTGCGCAGACTCCACAGCTCAAAAGTTAAGTAGACCTTAATGTTAGTGGACCCTTTTTCCAAAATTGTCGTATTAATGTGGAACTAACGTGCACTTTGGTTTTTTCTTGCAGATACAGACCTACAGACAAGACGGGAGGGGTCCAGACCGCCACTGCGCAGACTCCACAGCTCAAAAGTTAAGTAGACCTTAATGTTAGTGGATCCCTTTTTCCAAAATTGTCGTATTAATGTGGAACTAACGTGCACTTTGGTTTTTTCTTGCAGATACAGACCTACAGACAAGATGGAGGGTCCAGACCGCCACTGCGCAGACTCCACAGCTCAAAAGTTAAGTAGACCCTAATGTTAGTGGACCCTTTTTCCAAAATTGTCGTATTAATGTGGAACTAACGTGCACTTTGGTTTTTTCTTGCAGATACAGACCTACAGACAAGACGGGAGGGGTCCAGACCGCCACTGCGCAGACTCCACAGCTCAAAAGTTAAGTAGACCTTAATGTTAGTGGACCCTTTTTCCAAAATTGTCGTATTAATGTGGAACTAACGTGCACTTTGGTTTTTTCTTGCAGATACAGACCTACAGACAAGACGGGAGGGGTCCAGACCGCCACTGCGCAGACTCCACAGCTCAAAAGTTAAGTAGACCTTAATGTTAGTGGACCCTTTTTCCAAAATTGTCGTATTAATGTGGAACTAACGTGCACTTTGGTTTTTTCTTGCAGATACAGACCTACAGACAAGACGGGAGGGTCCAGACCGCCACTGCGCAGACTCCACAGCTCAAAAGTTAAGTAGACCTTAATGTTAGTGGACCCTTTTTCCAAAATTGTCGTATTAATGTGGAACTAACGTGCACTTTGGTTTTTTCTTGCAGATACAGACCTACAGACAAGACGGGAGGGGTCCAGACCGCCACTGCGCAGACTCCACAGCTCAAAAGTTAAGTAGACCTTAATGTTAGTGGACCCTTTTTCCAAAATTGTCGTATTAATGTGGAACTAACGTGCACTTTGGTTTTTTCTTGCAGATACAGACCTACAGACAAGACGGGAGGGGCCCAGACCGCCACTGCGCAGACTCCACAGCTCAAAAGTTAAGTAGACCTTAATGTTAGTGGACCCTTTTTCCAAAATTGTCGTATTAATGTGGAACTAACGTGCACTTTGGTTTTTTCTTGCAGATACAGACCTACAGACAAGACGGGAGGGGTCCAGACCTGCCACTGCGCAGACTCCACAGCTCAAAAGTTAAGTAGACCTTAATGTTAGTGGACCCTTTTTCCAAAATTGTCGTATTAATGTGGAACTAACGTGCACTTTGGTTTTTTCTTGCAGATACAGACCTACAGACAAGACGGGAGGGGTCCAGACCGCCACTGCGCAGACTCCACAGCTCAAAAGTTAAGTAGACCTTAATGTTAGTGGACCCTTTTTCCAAAATTGTCGTATTAATGTGGAACTAACGTGCACTTTGGTTTTTTCTTGCAGATACAGACCTACAGACAAGACGGGAGGGGTCCAGACCGCCACTGCGCAGACTCCACAGCTCAAAAGTTAAGTAGACCTTAATGTTAGTGGACCCTTTTTCCAAAATTGTCGTATTAATGTGGAACTAACGTGCACTTTGGTTTTTTCTTGCAGATACAGACCTACAGACAAGACGGGAGGGGTCCAGACCGCCACTGCGCAGACTCCACAGCTCAAAAGTTAAGTAGACCTTAATGTTAGTGGACCCTTTTTCCAAAATTGTCGTATTAATGTGGAACTAACGTGCACTTTGGTTTTTTCTTGCAGATACAGACCTACAGACAAGACGGGAGGGGTCCAGACCGCCACTGCGCAGACTCCACAGCTCAAAAGTTAAGTAGACCTTAATGTTAGTGGACCCTTTTTCCAAAATTGTCGTATTAATGTGGAACTAACGTGCACTTTGGTTTTTTCTTGCAGATACAGACCTACAGACAAGACGGGAGGGGTCCAGACCGCCACTGCGCAGACTCCACAGCTCAAAAGTTAAGTAGACCTTAATGTTAGTGGACCCTTTTTCCAAAATTGTCGTATTAATGTGGAACTAACGTGCACTTTGGTTTTTTCTTGCAGATACAGACCTACAGACAAGACGGGAGGGGTCCAGACCGCCACTGCGCAGACTCCACAGCTCAAAAGTTAAGTAGACCTTAATGTTAGTGGACCCTTTTTCCAAAATTGTCGTATTAATGTGGAACTAACGTGCACTTTGGTTTTTTCTTGCAGATACAGACCTACAGACAAGACGGGAGGGGCCCAGACCGCCACTGCGCAGACTCCACAGCTCAAAAGTTAAGTAGACCTTAATGTTAGTGGACCCTTTTTCCAAAATTGTCGTATTAATGTGGAACTAACGTGCACTTTGGTTTTTTCTTGCAGATACAGACCTACAGACAAGACGGGAGGGGTCCAGACCGCCACTGCGCAGACTCCACAGCTCAAAAGTTAAGTAGACCTTAATGTTAGTGGACCCTTTTTCCAAAATTGTCGTATTAATGTGGAACTAACGTGCACTTTGGTTTTTTCTTGCAGATACAGACCTACAGACAAGACGGGAGGGGTCCAGACCGCCACTGCGCAGACTCCACAGCTCAAAAGTTAAGTAGACCTTAATGTTAGTGGACCCTTTTTCCAAAATTGTCGTATTAATGTGGAACTAACGTGCACTTTGGTTTTTTCTTGCAGATACAGACCTACAGACAAGACGGGAGGGGTCCAGACCGCCACTGCGCAGACTCCACAGCTCAAAAGTTAAGTAGACCTTAATGTTAGTGGACCCTTTTTCCAAAATTGTCGTATTAATGTGGAACTAACGTGCACTTTGGTTTTTTCTTGCAGATACAGACCTACAGACAAGACGGGAGGGGTCCAGACCGCCACTGCGCAGACTCCACAGCTCAAAAGTTAAGTAGACCTTAATGTTAGTGGACCCTTTTTCCAAAATTGTCGTATTAATGTGGAACTAACGTGCACTTTGGTTTTTTCTTGCAGATACAGACCTACAGACAAGACGGGAGGGGTCCAGACCGCCACTGCGCAGACTCCACAGCTCAAAAGTTAAGTAGACCTTAATGTTAGTGGACCCTTTTTCCAAAATTGTCGTATTAATGTGGAACTAACGTGCACTTTGGTTTTTTCTTGCAGATACAGACCTACAGACAAGACGGGAGGGGTCCAGACCGCCACTGCGCAGACTCCACAGCTCAAAAGTTAAGTAGACCTTAATGTTAGTGGACCCTTTTTCCAAAATTGTCGTATTAATGTGGAACTAACGTGCACTTTGGTTTTTTCTTGCAGATACAGACCTACAGACAAGACGGGAGGGGTCCAGACCGCCACTGCGCAGACTCCACAGCTCAAAAGTTAAGTAGACCTTAATGTTAGTGGACCCTTTTTCCAAAATTGTCGTATTAATGTGGAACTAACGTGCACTTTGGTTTTTTCTTGCAGATACAGACCTACAGACAAGACGGGAGGGGTCCAGACCGCCACTGCGCAGACTCCACAGCTCAAAAGTTAAGTAGACCTTAATGTTAGTGGACCCTTTTTCCAAAATTGTCGTATTAATGTGGAACTAACGTGCACTTTGGTTTTTTCTTGCAGATACAGACCTACAGACAAGACGGGAGGGGTCCAGACCGCCACTGCGCAGACTCCACAGCTCAAAAGTTAAGTAGACCTTAATGTTAGTGGACCCTTTTTCCAAAATTGTCGTATTAATGTGGAACTAACGTGCACTTTGGTTTTTTCTTGCAGATACAGACCTACAGACAAGACGGGAGGGGTCCAGACCGCCACTGCGCAGACTCCACAGCTCAAAAGTTAAGTAGACCTTAATGTTAGTGGACCCTTTTTCCAAAATTGTCGTATTAATGTGGAACTAACGTGCACTTTGGTTTTTTCTTGCAGATACAGACCTACAGACAAGACGGGAGGGGTCCAGACCGCCACTGCGCAGACTCCACAGCTCAAAAGTTAAGTAGACCTTAATGTTAGTGGACCCTTTTTCCAAAATTGTCGTATTAATGTGGAACTAACGTGCACTTTGGTTTTTTCTTGCAGATACAGACCTACAGACAAGACGGGAGGGGTCCAGACCGCCACTGCGCAGACTCCACAGCTCAAAAGTTAAGTAGACCTTAATGTTAGTGGACCCTTTTTCCAAAATTGTCGTATTAATGTGGAACTAACGTGCACTTTGGTTTTTTCTTGCAGATACAGACCTACAGACAAGACGGGAGGGGTCCAGACCGCCACTGCGCAGACTCCACAGCTCAAAAGTTAAGTAGACCTTAATGTTAGTGGACCCTTTTTCCAAAATTGTCGTATTAATGTGGAACTAACGTGCACTTTGGTTTTTTCTTGCAGATACAGACCTACAGACAAGACGGGAGGGGTCCAGACCGCCACTGCGCAGACTCCACAGCTCAAAAGTTAAGTAGACCTTAATGTTAGTGGACCCTTTTTCCAAAATTGTCGTATTAATGTGGAACTAACGTGCACTTTGGTTTTTTCTTGCAGATACAGACCTACAGACAAGACGGGAGGGGTCCAGACCGCCACTGCGCAGACTCCACAGCTCAAAAGTTAAGTAGACCTTAATGTTAGTGGACCCTTTTTCCAAAATTGTCGTATTAATGTGGAACTAACGTGCACTTTGGTTTTTTCTTGCAGATACAGACCTACAGACAAGACGGGAGGGGTCCAGACCGCCACTGCGCAGACTCCACAGCTCAAAAGTTAAGTAGACCTTAATGTTAGTGGACCCTTTTTCCAAAATTGTCGTATTAATGTGGAACTAACGTGCACTTTGGTTTTTTCTTGCAGATACAGACCTACAGACAAGACGGGAGGGGTCCAGACCGCCACTGCGCAGACTCCACAGCTCAAAAGTTAAGTAGACCTTAATGTTAGTGGACCCTTTTTCCAAAATTGTCGTATTAATGTGGAACTAACGTGCACTTTGGTTTTTTCTTGCAGATACAGACCTACAGACAAGACGGGAGGGGTCCAGACCGCCACTGCGCAGACTCCACAGCTCAAAAGTTAAGTAGACCTTAATGTTAGTGGACCCTTTTTCCAAAATTGTCGTATTAATGTGGAACTAACGTGCACTTTGGTTTTTTCTTGCAGATACAGACCTACAGACAAGACGGGAGGGGTCCAGACCGCCACTGCGCAGACTCCACAGCTCAAAAGTTAAGTAGACCTTAATGTTAGTGGACCCTTTTTCCAAAATTGTCGTATTAATGTGGAACTAACGTGCACTTTGGTTTTTTCTTGCAGATACAGACCTACAGACAAGACGGGAGGGGTCCAGACCGCCACTGCGCAGACTCCACAGCTCAAAAGTTAAGTAGACCTTAATGTTAGTGGACCCTTTTTCCAAAATTGTCGTATTAATGTGGAACTAACGTGCACTTTGGTTTTTTCTTGCAGATACAGACCTACAGACAAGACGGGAGGGGTCCAGACCGCCACTGCGCAGACTCCACAGCTCAAAAGTTAAGTAGACCTTAATGTTAGTGGACCCTTTTTCCAAAATTGTCGTATTAATGTGGAACTAACGTGCACTTTGGTTTTTTCTTGCAGATACAGACCTACAGACAAGACGGGAGGGGTCCAGACCGCCACTGCGCAGACTCCACAGCTCAAAAGTTAAGTAGACCTTAATGTTAGTGGACCCTTTTTCCAAAATTGTCGTATTAATGTGGAACTAACGTGCACTTTGGTTTTTTCTTGCAGATACAGACCTACAGACAAGACGGGAGGGGTCCAGACCGCCACTGCGCAGACTCCACAGCTCAAAAGTTAAGTAGACCTTAATGTTAGTGGACCCTTTTTCCAAAATTGTCGTATTAATGTGGAACTAACGTGCACTTTGGTTTTTTCTTGCAGATACAGACCTACAGACAAGACGGGAGGGGTCCAGACCGCCACTGCGCAGACTCCACAGCTCAAAAGTTAAGTAGACCTTAATGTTAGTGGACCCTTTTTCCAAAATTGTCGTATTAATGTGGAACTAACGTGCACTTTGGTTTTTTCTTGCAGATACAGACCTACAGACAAGACGGGAGGGGTCCAGACCGCCACTGCGCAGACTCCACAGCTCAAAAGTTAAGTAGACCTTAATGTTAGTGGACCCTTTTTCCAAAATTGTCGTATTAATGTGGAACTAACGTGCACTTTGGTTTTTTCTTGCAGATACAGACCTACAGACAAGACGGGAGGGGTCCAGACCGCCACTGCGCAGACTCCACAGCTCAAAAGTTAAGTAGACCTTAATGTTAGTGGACCCTTTTTCCAAAATTGTCGTATTAATGTGGAACTAACGTGCACTTTGGTTTTTTCTTGCAGATACAGACCTACAGACAAGACGGGAGGGGTCCAGACCGCCACTGCGCAGACTCCACAGCTCAAAAGTTAAGTAGACCTTAATGTTAGTGGACCCTTTTTCCAAAATTGTCGTATTAATGTGGAACTAACGTGCACTTTGGTTTTTTCTTGCAGATACAGACCTACAGACAAGACGGGAGGGGTCCAGACCGCCACTGCGCAGACTCCACAGCTCAAAAGTTAAGTAGACCTTAATGTTAGTGGACCCTTTTTCCAAAATTGTCGTATTAATGTGGAACTAACGTGCACTTTGGTTTTTTCTTGCAGATACAGACCTACAGACAAGACGGGAGGGGTCCAGACCGCCACTGCGCAGACTCCACAGCTCAAAAGTTAAGTAGACCTTAATGTTAGTGGACCCTTTTTCCAAAATTGTCGTATTAATGTGGAACTAACGTGCACTTTGGTTTTTTCTTGCAGATACAGACCTACAGACAAGACGGGAGGGGTCCAGACCGCCACTGCGCAGACTCCACAGCTCAAAAGTTAAGTAGACCTTAATGTTAGTGGACCCTTTTTCCAAAATTGTCGTATTAATGTGGAACTAACGTGCACTTTGGTTTTTTCTTGCAGATACAGACCTACAGACAAGACGGGAGGGGTCCAGACCGCCACTGCGCAGACTCCACAGCTCAAAAGTTAAGTAGACCTTAATGTTAGTGGACCCTTTTTCCAAAATTGTCGTATTAATGTGGAACTAACGTGCACTTTGGTTTTTTCTTGCAGATACAGACCTACAGACAAGACGGGAGGGGTCCAGACCGCCACTGCGCAGACTCCACAGCTCAAAAGTTAAGTAGACCTTAATGTTAGTGGACCCTTTTTCCAAAATTGTCGTATTAATGTGGAACTAACGTGCACTTTGGTTTTTTCTTGCAGATACAGACCTACAGACAAGACGGGAGGGGTCCAGACCGCCACTGCGCAGACTCCACAGCTCAAAAGTTAAGTAGACCTTAATGTTAGTGGACCCTTTTTCCAAAATTGTCGTATTAATGTGGAACTAACGTGCACTTTGGTTTTTTCTTGCAGATACAGACCTACAGACAAGACGGGAGGGGTCCAGACCGCCACTGCGCAGACTCCACAGCTCAAAAGTTAAGTAGACCTTAATGTTAGTGGACCCTTTTTCCAAAATTGTCGTATTAATGTGGAACTAACGTGCACTTTGGTTTTTTCTTGCAGATACAGACCTACAGACAAGACGGGAGGGGTCCAGACCGCCACTGCGCAGACTCCACAGCTCAAAAGTTAAGTAGACCTTAATGTTAGTGGACCCTTTTTCCAAAATTGTCGTATTAATGTGGAACTAACGTGCACTTTGGTTTTTTCTTGCAGATACAGACCTACAGACAAGACGGGAGGGGTCCAGACCGCCACTGCGCAGACTCCACAGCTCAAAAGTTAAGTAGACCTTAATGTTAGTGGACCCTTTTTCCAAAATTGTCGTATTAATGTGGAACTAACGTGCACTTTGGTTTTTTCTTGCAGATACAGACCTACAGACAAGACGGGAGGGGTCCAGACCGCCACTGCGCAGACTCCACAGCTCAAAAGTTAAGTAGACCTTAATGTTAGTGGACCCTTTTTCCAAAATTGTCGTATTAATGTGGAACTAACGTGCACTTTGGTTTTTTCTTGCAGATACAGACCTACAGACAAGACGGGAGGGGTCCAGACCGCCACTGCGCAGACTCCACAGCTCAAAAGTTAAGTAGACCTTAATGTTAGTGGACCCTTTTTCCAAAATTGTCGTATTAATGTGGAACTAACGTGCACTTTGGTTTTTTCTTGCAGATACAGACCTACAGACAAGACGGGAGGGGTCCAGACCGCCACTGCGCAGACTCCACAGCTCAAAAGTTAAGTAGACCTTAATGTTAGTGGACCCTTTTTCCAAAATTGTCGTATTAATGTGGAACTAACGTGCACTTTGGTTTTTTCTTGCAGATACAGACCTACAGACAAGATGGGAGGGGTCCAGACCGCCACTGCGCAGACTCCACAGCTCAAAAGTTAAGTAGACCTTAATGTTAGTGGACCCTTTTTCCAAAATTGTCGTATTAATGTGGAACTAACGTGCACTTTGTTTTTTTCTTGCAGATACAGACCTACAGACAAGACGGGAGGGGTCCAGACCGCCACTGCGCAGACTCCACAGCTCAAAAGTTAAGTAGACCTTAATGTTAGTGGACCCTTTTTCCAAAATTGTCGTATTAATGTGGAACTAACGTGCACTTTGGTTTTTTCTTGCAGATACAGACCTACAGACAAGATGGGAGGGGTCCAGACCGCCACTGCGCAGACTCCACAGCTCAAAAGTTAAGTAGACCTTAATGTTAGTGGACCCTTTTTCCAAAATTGTCGTATTAATGTGGAACTAACGTGCACTTTGTTTTTTCTTGCAGATACAGACCTACAGACAAGACGGGAGGGGTCCAGACCGCCACTGCGCAGACTCCACAGCTCAAAAGTTAAGTAGACCTTAATGTTAGTGGACCCTTTTTCCAAAATTGTCGTATTAATGTGGAACTAACGTGCACTTTGGTTTTTTCTTGCAGATACAGACCTACAGACAAGACGGGAGGGGTCCAGACCGCCACTGCGCAGACTCCACAGCTCAAAAGTTAAGTAGACCTTAATGTTAGTGGACCCTTTTTCCAAAATTGTCGTATTAATGTGGAACTAACGTGCACTTTGGTTTTTTCTTGCAGATACAGACCTACAGACAAGACGGGAGGGGTCCAGACCGCCACTGCGCAGACTCCACAGCTCAAAAGTTAAGTAGACCTTAATGTTAGTGGACCCTTTTTCCAAAATTGTCGTATTAATGTGGAACTTGCGTGCACTTTGGTTTTTTCTTGCAGATACAGACCTACAGACAAGACGGGAGGGGTCCAGACCGCCACTGCGCAGACTCCACAGCTCAAAAGTTAAGTAGACCTTAATGTTAGTGGACCCTTTTTCCAAAATTGTCGTATTAATGTGGAACTTGCGTGCACTTTGGTTTTTTCTTGCAGATACAGACCTACAGACAAGACGGGAGGGGTCCAGACCGCCACTGCGCAGACTCCACAGCTCAAAAGTTAAGTAGACCTTAATGTTAGTGGACCCTTTTTCCAAAATTGTCGTATTAATGTGGAACTAACGTGCACTTTGGTTTTTTCTTGCAGATACAGACCTACAGACAAGACGGGAAGGGTCCAGACCGCCACTGCGCAGACTCCACTGCTCAAAAGTTAAGTAGACCTTAATGTTAGTGGACCCTTTTTCCAAAATTGTCGTATTAATGTGGAACTAACGTGCACTTTGGTTTTTTCTTGCAGATACAGACCTACAGACAAGATGGGAGTGGTCCAGACCGCCACTGCGCAGACTCCACAGCTCAAAAGTTAAGTAGACCTTAATGTTAGTGGACCCTTTTTCCAAAATTGTCGTATTAATGTGGAACTAACGTGCACTTTGTTTTTTTCTTGCAGATACAGACCTACAGACAAGACGGGAGGGGTCCAGACCGCCACTGCGCAGACTCCACAGCTCAAAAGTTAAGTAGACCTTAATGTTAGTGGACCCTTTTTCCAAAATTGTCGTATTAATGTGGAACTAACGTGCACTTTGGTTTTTTCTTGCAGATACAGACCTACAGACAAGATGGGAGGGGTCCAGACCGCCACTGCGCAGACTCCACAGCTCAAAAGTTAAGTAGACCTTAATGTTAGTGGACCCTTTTTCCAAAATTGTCGTATTAATGTGGAACTAACGTGCACTTTGTTTTTTTCTTGCAGATACAGACCTACAGACAAGACGGGAGGGGTCCAGACCGCCACTGCGCAGACTCCACAGCTCAAAAGTTAAGTAGACCTTAATGTTAGTGGACCCTTTTTCCAAAATTGTCGTATTAATGTGGAACTAACGTGCACTTTGGTTTTTTCTTGCAGATACAGACCTACAGACAAGACGGGAGGGGTCCAGACCGCCACTGCGCAGACTCCACAGCTCAAAAGTTAAGTAGACCTTAATGTTAGTGGACCCTTTTTCCAAAATTGTCGTATTAATGTGGAACTAACGTGCACTTTGGTTTTTTCTTGCAGATACAGACCTACAGACAAGACGGGAGGGGTCCAGACCGCCACTGCGCAGACTCCACAGCTCAAAAGTTAAGTAGACCTTAATGTTAGTGGACCCTTTTTCCAAAATTGTCGTATTAATGTGGAACTTGCGTGCACTTTGGTTTTTTCTTGCAGATACAGACCTACAGACAAGACGGGAGGGGTCCAGACCGCCACTGCGCAGACTCCACAGCTCAAAAGTTAAGTAGACCTTAATGTTAGTGGACCCTTTTTCCAAAATTGTCGTATTAATGTGGAACTTGCGTGCACTTTGGTTTTTTCTTGCAGATACAGACCTACAGACAAGACGGGAGGGGTCCAGACCGCCACTGCGCAGACTCCACAGCTCAAAAGTTAAGTAGACCTTAATGTTAGTGGACCCTTTTTCCAAAATTGTCGTATTAATGTGGAACTAACGTGCACTTTGGTTTTTTCTTGCAGATACAGACCTACAGACAAGACGGGAGGGGTCCAGACCGCCACTGCGCAGACTCCACAGCTCAAAAGTTAAGTAGACCTTAATGTTAGTGGACCCTTTTTCCAAAATTGTCGTATTAATGTGGAACTAACGTGCACTTTGGTTTTTTCTTGCAGATACAGACCTACAGACAAGACGGGAGGGGTCCAGACCGCCACTGCGCAGACTCCACAGCTCAAAAGTTAAGTAGACCTTAATGTTAGTGGACCCTTTTTCCAAAATTGTCGTATTAATGTGGAACTAACGTGCACTTTGGTTTTTTCTTGCAGATACAGACCTACAGACAAGACGGGAGGGGTCCAGACCGCCACTGCGCAGACTCCACAGCTCAAAAGTTAAGTAGACCTTAATGTTAGTGGACCCTTTTTCCAAAATTGTCGTATTAATGTGGAACTAACGTGCACTTTGGTTTTTTCTTGCAGATACAGACCTACAGACAAGATGGGAGGGGTCCAGACCGCCACTGCGCAGACTCCACAGCTCAAAAGTTAAGTAGACCTTAATGTTAGTGGACCCTTTTTCCAAAATTGTCGTATTAATGTGGAACTAACGTGCACTTTGTTTTTTTCTTGCAGATACAGACCTACAGACAAGACGGGAGGGGTCCAGACCGCCACTGCGCAGACTCCACAGCTCAAAAGTTAAGTAGACCTTAATGTTAGTGGACCCTTTTTCCAAAATTGTCGTATTAATGTGGAACTAACGTGCACTTTGGTTTTTTCTTGCAGATACAGACCTACAGACAAGACGGGAGGGGTCCAGACCGCCACTGCGCAGACTCCACAGCTCAAAAGTTAAGTAGACCTTAATGTTAGTGGACCCTTTTTCCAAAATTGTCGTATTAATGTGGAACTAACGTGCACTTTGGTTTTTTCTTGCAGATACAGACCTACAGACAAGACGGGAGGGGTCCAGACCGCCACTGCGCAGACTCCACAGCTCAAAAGTTAAGTAGACCTTAATGTTAGTGGACCCTTTTTCCAAAATTGTCGTATTAATGTGGAACTAACGTGCACTTTGGTTTTTTCTTGCAGATACAGACCTACAGACAAGACGGGAGGGGTCCAGACCGCCACTGCGCAGACTCCACAGCTCAAAAGTTAAGTAGACCTTAATGTTAGTGGACCCTTTTTCCAAAATTGTCGTATTAATGTGGAACTAACGTGCACTTTGGTTTTTTCTTGCAGATACAGACCTACAGACAAGACGGGAGGGGTCCAGACCGCCACTGCGCAGACTCCACAGCTCAAAAGTTAAGTAGACCTTAATGTTAGTGGACCCTTTTTCCAAAATTGTTGTATTAATGTGGAACTAACTTGCACTTTGGTTTTTTCTTGCAGATACAGACCTACAGACAAGACGGGAGTTTGTCTTGCTAGCATTAATGTAGTAGCTGTAATTCACCTTAAAATGTTGTATCGTTGTAAGTAATCAAGTTGAAGGAAGGAAAAATGGGACAGAAGTATACGGTTTTCAATAAATGAATTATTATGAAACTTTAATCGCAGGCTGCTAAAATTGCATCGTGCATAAAAAAATTATCATCTGTCATTGTAAATTTTTGATATCTTGATTCAACCCTAATACAAATATATCCCGACAATCTGCAAGTAAATAAAACATATTTACCCTTGATAAATTTGAATTGAATTGTACCAAGGATTTGTATAGAAATCCTTGATTGTACTAAAAATTTGCTTAACACATAAATTGTCGAAATACAACCATTAAATAAAATTACTATAACCCGATCTTGAAAATTATTTTCCCAGTCATTTGAAGTTGCTTGCTTTTAAAATGTACTAATCTTCTCCTGGATCGTCCGTATAATACAGGATTGCATTAATTCAATGAAACTGTTTTTGTCGCTGTTTCCAATAAGTCTTTCAGTTACCACCGTAGCATGCACCGTGGGTTTTTTTCCGACAACCAGGATTTATTTTTTTTAATTTCACCACGCAATTCGTTTTAAGTATCAGGAATATACAATGGAACAAATTTTTGACATGTAACGTCGAAAAAAAAGCGTTTGTTTGGATTTTTTTTTATGTTTTTCGACGTTTGGATAAAATGGCGACCGTTTTGTAATGTTTCGTAGCATTTTATTCCTGTAGGACCCAAACATGCAGTTAATAAAAAAAGAATCTAGACTTTATGCCTTTTTCGTGTATCTAACATTTGTTTTGGTAAATTATAAATTACTTATTGAAATATCAGGTAAAAACCCGCATTAATTGCTTGGACAACTGAGATATCAACTAAGACAAAATGGCTACCGCTTGAAAAACGACTGTGTAGAGATGGTTTTATAGAATCTACAATTTTTGAACTCACGAACAATGAGGTAAATATTTGTTCTTTTGGTAGATGTTATAATTATCTTACATTTTTTAGACAATTTTTAGCTATGTCTACTTATAAAACTACCTTTCAGCTGTTAAGTCAATGAAAAACGTCATTGAACATTTTTCTTATTCCAGCTTAATATGCAGCCATCGAGTCAAACGAAATTCGACAAAAGAACGGCTTTAATTTTAGCCAAGAACTGACACTTCGTTGCTTCTGTCAAGTTTCGGGAAGATCAGAGAATAAAAAATAGGATCACTATACATAAGACATAAAACAGTTGTTCAAAAATGTAACGTTGGACATCTGTTTTTCCACATAGCTTTGTTGTTTTAATTCTCAAATGTACTAGATATTACTAAGCATATGACCAAAAGCTATAAGAACCTAAAGGAAAACATATACTGAATAAGTTTTTATAGTGGTTAGTGTTTGTTAACATTTTGTTTTGTTTTGCCGAGGAAATTTCGAAGATTCTATTTTAAATCATAGGGGTTGTAGGAAACATAACTCCTTTTGTCATTAAACACTGTCAAACATCCAAACATACTATCCACACTGATCTGTGTCCACACTTGTATTGAAAAAACGAACGTAAATTCTTATATTTTCTCGAGGTAGACTTTCAGAAAAATAACAATTTTGTAATAGAGAAATAGAAATTGTAAAAGAATACAAGTATCTTATTGTATTTTTTGGGTCGTTTTAACAAACAAAAAATATTTAAGAGATCAGGGAACAAATAGCAATGTAGAGTTTATTTAAAAAAAATGTTGAATGTCAATTAGATATGTTTGATAAAGCCATTTTACCAGCTAGTGTTACTTTCCAATTCAGAGGTCTGGTGTTTTGAAAATTTAGTTGTTTTAAAAAAAGAATGCATGCGGTTTTACAAGATGATGTTAAGCATACCACACCAAATAGCATTATTTATGGAGAACTCGGATGATTTCCGATCTACCAATAAAATGTGAATGATAAAATGTTGGTGTAGTTTTACTATAGTAAATGATAAAATGGAGAAAATCTCCTTAATTCTTTACAAATTGCTGTTTGTATATTATGAGAAGGGGGGTCCCAACCCAAGACAAAAGAGGGATGGGGGTCCAACTATATGTCCTCATTCAAATGCATTGATCGACCAAAAAGGGGGTTCCAACCCCCGGTCCCCCCCCCCCTTCCCCCTGGATCCGCCAATGCACAAACCATTAAATTCGTGTTAACCGATTTGACTCAAATTTTCTGATTTGATTTATTACAAAGTAAAACATTTATCCAAATAATAAAAAGTCTAAAGCACACAATTTACAAGGCCTGGGTTCAATAATACGAAGCTTCGTTTTGTGTGTAATTTAGTCTAGTCGAAATCGTGCAATTATTTAGATCAAGGTCTGTTTAATTTTTCATTTTATAGATTGAAAATATATGTTAATCCTCGTTTTAACCTTTATACGAATGATATTTTGTGGATCGGATCGGTCATTCAAAAAAAATCCCTTTGTTTCACTTTTAATGTTAACATTCTTTTTTCTTTGAATAACTTTACACGCACAATTCCTGTGTTATGCATCTTTAGATAAGGGGTTAATTCAAGTTCACATGAATACGGATTAAATGAGGTCGAATTATTCATCATCAATGTTTATAACCTTATTTTGACAAAATTGAAGCAGACTTGGGCTAAAATTTAAAATGCGAAGTACCATTTCCCTATATAACTTTCATAAATGATTGAACAAAAAAAACATATTTTAGATTTTTATATACCTTGTATAGCTAGTACCCCTTTAACGAAAATATCACAAACGAACATAAAAACTAAGAACTAGACGGAAAAAAACCCACGTAAAATGTTGAATAAGGAAAATACGTCAACTAGACAGCGACCTAATGAACAGATCATCATCATAATATAGGATAACCAATTCAACAACTCTCTAGTCACGACCTAATGTCATTGATGTACGTAACTGATGATTGTTAACACAGACCATTGTTTTACACAGCATGATATCTTACAAAGATTAATGGACCTTAAGGTTTATGACCACAGGCATCTCAGATTCCCCCCCCCCCCCCCCTATATATCAAAATATATAACATTCAAAAATCCTATATACCGTATACCAGTATAGGATCTTTTTCTGAGACGAGAGCCGGTGTCTATGACACCTTCTGTAGCCTGTCAAATACGAATTTTTCTAACTGAAATAGTATTAAAACAACAAATATAATGAATAATAGTGCTATAGGCCATTTTGTACATATACAAAGGTAAACTTCGTGTAAAGCATGAATAGTTACTGTTTTGTTGCATTCAATAGAAATGGGGGACTTTGTGGCAAATATACCAATAGCTTTATAGAAAATCCATAGCCTTAAATATAAAGATGTTTTTACAAAATTTCAAACATAGATTACTCACTTGGTTTTCTATGATGTGCTGGTGTTTATTTTTTGAAAAAAACCAGCGTGTAAAACAATTCAAAGAAGAAAAAATAGCAACCTGATTTAAAATTTAAAAAAAAGAATCCAACGGCTAAAAATGAAATATATCTAATCGCATGTATGCAACTAATAATCATACGGTCGTCAACGTAAAACCATGGTCCATGCGGTTACACGCCATTAATTCCACAGCCCATTAGTCCGACAGCCCATTTGTCCCGACAACCCATTTGTCGGACAACCCAATAGTCCGACAGCCCATTGCTCCGACAACCCATAAGTCCGACACTTATTTTAGTCAGGTATCAGGGTATCAGGGTAAAACGAAATTTGTCTGAATTTTTACGTTTATGTATAACTCCGTATATATATTACATACGGCTAAAGTAGTTCGAATACTTTCTATAATATACTCAATTCGAAATCCGTTTATAGACGGAACAGAAAAGAATATTTCATTTTCCAAATTACAGGGTCTATAAAGAGCAAGAACAACCAGTGATGGTGCGAGCTACTGATGGTATTACCAAAATACGTCCAAATAATTCGGTAAACAGGAAGTTGTTGAGTACTGAATCCGAAAACGCATCACAAGATATAATATAGCCGACTTCAATAAACCCTGAAACCAGATCTAGTCAGAAATCCTTGTATTTATGTAGTTCGTGAAAAAGATGCAACGAAAATGTTTATGGGATGGACGGACGAACTGACCATACATGTGAACCTCCCGACGGGAGTACAAAACTCCCGTTTTCAGGGGTCTCCTCCCGTCCTCCCGTTCAGGAGAAAAAAACTCCCGTGTATGAAATATTCCATGAATGAAAATTTTCAGACGCCATATTTGATCATTTCTTTGGGTTACTACTGTACGGGTGTAATTGACACCTGTGTTAAATTTTACCTGTACATCAAAGAAGATGTATAATTAATTGGCTTCACTTGACAGCTGGGGTGTCAAACATACTGGTAATCAACAATGTTTACCTCTGGCTAACTGCCGTTGTGTTATAAAAACGATGTGTATTGGGAATATTGAAATACATTTTTGTTACTTCCCTTTGTTTTATCCTGTTTTCAGTTATTTTGCTTTTAAAAATGTAAATTGTAAAAAGACTATAAATGATTAATATTTTAATCAAATAATCATAAACGGATGTTGATTAAATGAATTTAAATGTTTTGGAACAAATAAAAAAATATAAATTTATAAATTATTTTAGCAATCTAGACCTCCTTTCAAGGATTAAATTGAAGTTTATATTATAAATCTGTTTATCATAACATTCAATATGTACATTTAGACTAATAAATTTCTAGTTAGTTTAATTGGGATTATAAAACTTTGGGTTTGAGGGATTGTAGATGTTAGAATATTTAATTTTATTGTGTAAGCTAGAAATAGCAAAATATTTTACAATGTTTAAGTCTTTTTAAGTTTTCTACAAATAAGACTTTCATAATGCTTAAAAGCCATGCAGTACTACTGTTTGTGTTTGTTATTTTTTTAATTAATTTATGATGTTGCAAACAAACATGTAGAGCTTATTTCTTTCTTATTTGTCTATACATTTACCAATGATAAGGAGATGGAGACATGAATAAAAATCTATACAGATAAGATAGATAAATATTATGATTTATTTGCAAGCAGTGAACAATCATTTATCAAAAACAAAACAAAACTAAACAGGAAACAGATTCTTCTTAATATTTTATTTTATTCAAATAGAAAGGCAATAAGGGTACTTAAACATATTACAATTTGTAGAAAAAACACAATTTCTACTTCATATGGTTACATTTACAACAAAATTTATGTCGATAAAAAACCTCCTGATCTGAGTCCTAATCTCCTGACCAAAATTTCCAAATCTCCTGATCTGAGTTTCACAGTCCATCACATGTATGACTGACGGACCGACTAACAGTATCCCCGATTTTTCGAAGCGATGGTATAATGATTAGGTCATGCAACATTAAGACATTACAATACTAAAATGATATAATTGTCTTTATTTCACCATTAGCCACAGTTACAAATGGAGCCAAAACAAAATAGAAAAAAAAACTAACTCGTTGATTGATATTAAAAGCAGAGTCAGTATCAAGACGTGTATTATACATAATTGAAAAGAACTAACAATAAAATCGTCAGTTTTCCCATAATAGTAAAGTTTTCTTGTGTTGACATCGCAGATTTGACATGTTTATCTAACTATTTAAAGTTCTGACAAATGATAGAAATATGCTAAAAGAGTTCATCCCTCAAATTATTATGTAGTAAGCATTCGATTGAAAAATGACGCTCTTCCTCAACTTTATGAGCTGTACAATACGATTTTTTTGGAGTATCTGACATTTTCAATTCCTCACGGTAATGTAAAAGGTGAGCACCGATTCTTAATTAAAGGGGCACTAGCTACGAGATTTTTTTGTTCAATCAATAATGAAAGTGAAATAGTGAAATAACAATTCGCTTTTTGCAGCCAAAAAGTTTCAATTTTGTCAAATTACGCTAAGAAACCTTGATAATTAGGTTTTCACTTGCAAGTGAATGAGTCGACCTCTTCAAATCCGTATTCACGGGAACTTCAATTTAACCCCTAGCTAGAGATTGACAACGCACGCATTGTACGTGTACTGGTTATTTAAAGAAAAAGAATGTCAACAACGATAGTGAAACTACGGTAAATCATTTGATTACAAATTCGATGCACATAAAATCATTCTTTGAATACGGTTAAAAGCAATGAGATACATACATTTTTGATATATAAAAAAAATCAAACAAACCTATAAAATTCCAATTGCACGTGTTGGTTTAATCTCTTCATATCTTTATTTATGTTTACATCGCTTATATGGTCATCTGAGGTCAAATCGATAGTTAATTAGATGGCGTCTGGACTAAAATACACACGAAACGAAGTTCCTATATTTTATTTATACCCCATGCTCTGTAAACTGTTTATTTTAGACTTTTGATAGTGTGGATAAATGTTTTACATTGTTATAAATCAAATATGAGAATTTGAGTCAAATCGGTGACCATGAATTTGACAGCTAGTGCCCCTTTAACATATGAACTACTTTTCTAAAAATCAATGATATCTAAATATTTTTCTTCTTGAAAACAATCTTTCAATTAAACGTTTGCCTCTAAACACACGATCCTAAGTTTTTACAATACGATAATTTAACAAAGACACAAGCGGGACAAGAATGTCACACATTGTCTTAGATTTTTAAATTTTATTATCGTTGATTATCTCAACGAGATTGATTTTCTCGCTTGAGCTGGTACAGAGAAATTGAGAAAAGCAATCGAGTTGAGATGGCCATTGCTAATCTTTTTATTGCTATTTTACCTATGACGACGTTGTCAATTTCAATGTCAATTCCGTTAGCAACGCCACATGGCCTCCTTAGTTTCTAGCCGACTAGCGATAATTTTTCCATATCAAGCGAGAAGTATGATATGAAAAATTATCACAAAAAAAGATCAAAGGATAAATGCACAAAAAAGCGATAATAGATGTTATCGGCTTTTATACTGCATTCGTTCTATTTGAGCAGTTAAGTGCGTTAACTGCATATTTCTGTGTCACTGGGTCGATATCACTTTTCTCATGAATATTTAAAAAGAAGTTGCCAAAATTCATATCCGTCATATTTGTTTTTCGTAAGAGCACATATTTTGTCCTATTAGAGGTTTCTCGATTTGCTACCGTACCATCCGTAGTACGAAGTGGGAGCCGTCATTTAACTTTTGGAAATTATTGATGTATACACTTAATATCAACGAATGTTTTAGGAATCATATGCAGAACTATTTTGAGAACTTTTAGCTGTAATTTGGGACTCATTTCATGTGGTTACTTCTTGTATTCATAGAAAACAATATTGTGTGCACTCGATTATATGCTTTCAAGCAACCATTGCAAGTAACCGTTGGTGCGTAAGGTTTATAATTTTAAGAGTTACTTCCCCGTGAAACTACATTGTACATAGACAAAAAGAATCTAAACTACAATACAAAGGTGCGTAAGATTTATAGTTTTAAGAGTTACTTCCCCGTGAAACTACATTGTACATAGACAAAAAGAATCTAAATTACAATACAAATTAAAGCCTACATAAATTTTGTTCTTAATAACTTTATGTATCATTATAAAATGTTAAAGTTTTGTATTTATTATGGTAATATAAAAAAGAAGATGTGGTATGATATGGTAAGTTTTTAGAAAACATGTATTTCAACAAAATAAAAAAAGAATAATGATAAAATAAATTTAAAACCAACTGTCCGTGCAAGGTCTGTTAAACTAGTCAAGATCGTCTGGAATGAAGTTATAAGAAAGGCACGGTCGTTTAAAATTTCATTATTAACAATTATGCATAGAGCTATGACATATCATATTTACTTGACATCCTGCCTTTTTGGACAATTATCTTTACCCTCGGGCTAAAAGTTTTTTTTAAAAAGAACCTCCAAAAATTACTATGCTAAATAAATTTTAGAAACATGTCCTTTTTTAAAACAACTGTTCAAATATCTTTTTCGCAGTAAACCGAGAGAGAAAACTAAGAAAGACTTGAGTTAAACTATTTTAAGTAATATCGTATTCATGATACTAGTACATATAAACCTGGACTAATTTCATAGAAACATTTACCAATCGATGAAAATGATCCTTAATTTTGAGCCAATAAATCAGTTGTAAATGGTGCAAAAGACATTATATAGCAACACAGAATTTTTCGTAGAGCATTACGAAGAGTTATAAAGACATATTCATATTGTATTAGACTAAGTTTAGATATAGCGTCAACTTATTGCCGTTATCAGTGAACAAAATACGATGTGTTGTAAGAAGTTTTTCTAGCATTCCTGTACGACAAAAGAATAAATGGCTATTACCCCTCGTAGATAATATTATACTACACATGTACTTGCAGGCACGTACAATACACAAATTTACTCGCGACTTGTTCAGTGGCGGATCCAGAACTTTTCATAAGGGGGGCCCGATGACTGAACTAAAAGGGAGAGGCGCTCCAGCCATGCTTCAGTGATTCCTTCTTTAATCAACTAAATTTTTCCCACGAAAAGGGGGGAGGGCGGATCCCAAGCCCCCTTTTGGATACGTCTATGCAGTTATAACGACACTAGTAAGGTACAAGTAAGATATTATTAATAAATAATTTCTAATTATTCCAATTTATATTTAAATATTAGAAAACATTCTTTATTCGTATCTTTTTGTAAATATACAGAAAACAAAAACATACTAGCCATACAGAAACGCAAATCTATATTTAGAATAGAAAGTTCGAGGCAACTCAGTTCCAGTAAGGACTATTTGATTCATTCTCTTGTGTACAAAATAAATTTTGTCGTTTAAAATCACGAGCAAGGTTTTCTAGAAGCAGTGAAATCGTAAAAAATAAAAGATTAAGATTTTTATCGCTGATATGCAATTAGATTTCTTTATTTTCATCATGATGGATACAATAATCTCATGCTTTAAATGATACCTCCAAAACAGCACCAACGGTTGTGTTACGTACTAACCGTACCTGATAAGTAGCAAATCGGGATCCGTATTTGCCCATATTTTTTTAGGATCTGGGTATGTATTTGTCTCTTTGTTTTTCTCATTTTGACGCTACATTAATTGTCCCTTGTTTCTGCGACAAAATCAATTTAAGTAAAACTCAGATGATTGACACAAGGGGTAGAAAGTGTTCCGACCAAAGACAAGGAGAGCAGGTAGTGTCAGTGATATTGTTTACCTTAAATTAGTGGAGAATAAAGGCTTTTTCCCCTGGAGAAAAATCCCAATTTGAAAAAAAAATGGCTGAAAATTATTCCCCAAAAGACCACTTTTTCCCCAAACAGTGCAGTCTTAGTAGTATTTGTGCATAAATTCAATAGAAAAACAGTCATTTGAACATTTTTCATGCCCAAAATGCCTATATGTGCAGATTTGAGGATCTATTTATGTATAATCACTGACTATAAGGGGTCTTATTTCAAAGCAAGAGTTTACTCTTGAAAGCGAGTCGGTAAATTGAAGTTTCAGTCAAATTTGAGGTTTATTTTAAATTTCCCAATTTGATAAAAATGATGCATATTTTCCCAATAAAAAAGGGCAGAGGTAGTTTTTAAAAAAGCCAACAATATCACTGAGTGTTACCCAACTCCGATATATTCATGTAGTTTATAGTGGTGAAATCTCACTCCCCTGATACGCGAAACCAAAAAAAATCGAAGTGAAAGAAGGTAGATCAAGACATCAACAAACAACGAACTAGAACAGCACAGACTGACAGTGATCACATGCACAAACGGTGAAATATATAAAGACAGACACGTAAAACGAAAGAGGGACGAGGGAAAGGACTGAGCAGTTGCAATAAGCATGTGTATCAACTCTAATATACTGAGACAAATATACCACATGGAAAGAATAGTTGGAATCAAAACGGACATCCACAAATTAGAATATTAAAGAGAACGGAGTTGGTCTTTTTAGAGAAAATTTACCCATAAACATAAGACATGCTTTGCCGGAATAGTGAGCTGTGAGAGTAATGGGCTGTCGGAAAAGTGGGCTGACGGAGTAATGGGCTGTCGGAATAGTGGGCTGTCGGAATAATTGGCTGTCGGAATAATGGTTGTCGGACTAATGGGACGTCACCGTCCATGCAGCATATATGGTTATATAATGACCAGTGTAAAACAATTCAAAAGAGAAAGACTTCATATATAAATAATTACATTTGATGTACGTTTCATTATAATACTTTATTCCGATTGGCTAACTGCACATCACGTGTTATTACTGAAGCAATTGCATCACTCAATAAAACTTATTCATGATAACACGTGGTTCCACAAAAAAAGTGCACAGGGGAATTAATAAAAATATTAAATTCGTGTTTTCATGATCATATAGCTAAAAAATGTAATTATAAGTATCTGTAACTTTATAGGGTTGTCAAAGCGTTGACCGTTCGTACATTTTTAGAATGAAGCGCCTTCATACAAAATGTACTTCGGTCAACGCTTTTACACCCCCAATAAAGTTACAAAAAGAAGCATTCAATTTTTAAATGAAACAAACAAAATTTAAAATGTAATAGGAACTCAGCAATAAAAGTAAACCATTGCCTGAATTACATCCGCATTACGCCTTCAGAAGTTAGCGCGTCATAACATCGGACTTAAAAAGCAAACAACCATCGCACTTTCAGGGGCGGATCCAACCATTTTAAAAAGGGGGATCCTAACATGATAAAGGGGTGGGGTGTTCCAACCACATGTCCTCATTCAAATGCATTGATCGTCCAAAAAAGGGGGGTCCAACCTCCGGACCCCCCTTTCCTGGACCCCCCAATGGCAATGGCTTTAGTGTCCGACACCATCGCACTTTAGCGTAGCTGTAGACCATCTTACTAAGCGAAACCATCGCACTTTAGAGTCCTACATATATTTTTTTTTGGAAAAGGATGAAAATGTCTCATCTGTCCTAAAGACCTCTGTATCTAATATGGTTCTAAAGATTTTTATATTGTATATGATGATGTATACATATTAGATTATGACGCTATAATAAACTATCGATTTACTAACGAACCTTTCTGTAAATGCGAAACACATCCAACGACTGAATATAAATATACAGGTATGAAAATATATTACAGGTAAGCAGGGATTTTTTGGCGGTAACTAGAAAGCATGCCGGTAAAAAGGTGTGCTTGATTTTGAATTTGTCATGCGTCTTCTAGCATCAGTGCGATATGATGAATAATAAAAATATAACATATGAAAAATACGTGTAAAGCATAGAAAAACATGAATAACATATATATGACCAATTTATAATTTTCTTTATAACGTTCATAGAGACGTTGTTCTTCAGAAGTGTTTTTTTTTTTGCACGGCGGGCTTTGAGCAGAATTGGCTTCCTTTTTCAAGTCAGTCGTGTAATTTATAAGCTCTTCAAATCATAAACTGGTTATCAGAGCTTTGTTTTAACAAATTTTAGGTTTCGAGCTTCACTTAAGACACACACACAGGAGACATAATGTCCAGTGACCGTGAGTGCTAAATATTTCACGCATTATTTGAATTACGAATGAATACTGTAGATAGGTTACTAGTATCGTACCGGGAATGATGGATTGGACCTAATATTTAACGTTTATTAACGGGACGGGACTAACTGTAACACTAGTTGGATTTTTTTTTTTTTTTTAAATAAAGAGCTAGTACAGACTGATTTTTTTATATGACTTCAGTAAGGCAGCAACCATTTGATTTTCTGGGGGAGGGGGGGGGGGGGGGGGCTATGGGTTTTTTTTCTTCGCAAACTTTTTTTTTCGCCTTCGGCGAAAAACAATCTATTTTTTTGGCGACAAGATGAAAACAATTTTTTTCTTTCAATTTTAGCATTACATATAGTGGCAGCTAAGGGTGAAACAAACAATTTTTTTTTCTCAGGGTCAAAAACAAATTATTTTTTTCTCAAAAAACTGGAAACAAACTTTTTTTTCCAAAAAAAACCATAGCCCCCCCAGAAAATCAAATGGTTGCTGCCTAAGAACTTCTTCAATCTCCATTATTATTTTTTATGTAATAGGGCCGTTTTAAATAAAAGTCGTTGAAATTTTAAAAACATGCTGCCTTCCGAAATAAAATGGCACCATGAAAGAGTGAAATGCTACAAAGGTTTAATGTGCAGAGAATAGGACATTCTCCCTACACGAGGTATCTGGTTTAACATCTACAATTTGACTGCTTACATTAATGATTAATATCTAGCATAGCCGGAGGTCCCCCAACTTTTGATAAGCGCTTGTATAATCGAATGGAATATCCACATTAATTATTCAATTCTTGATTTGTGAAATGCAAATTCTGATATGTAAACATAATTTCTTAATTTGTTCACGTAGACTATATTCTTCATTCGTTACATGAATTTCTATTTTTTTTAATTTGTGAAATGTAGTTAATTTGTTTGAGTCACGTATATGGTGAGATCGCGTCTGTAATTTTGTCATCGCTGTCAGTCAATGAGAAGTTCCGTTTCTAAAGAAAAACTACAAGTTAAAATTGAGAATGGAAATGGGGAATGTGTCAAAGAGACAACAACCCGACCAAAATAAAAAAACACACAACAGCAGAAGGTCACCAACAGGTCTTCAATGTAGCGAGAAATTCCCGCACCCGGAGGCGTCCTTCAGCTGGCCCCTAAACAAATATATACTAGTTCAGTGATAATGAACGCCATACTAATTTCCAAATTGTACACAAGAAACTAAAATTTAAATAATACAAGACTAACAAAGGCCAGAGGCTCCTGACTTGGGACAGGCGCAAAAATGCGGCGGGGTTAAACATGTTTGTGAGATCTCAACCCTCCCCCTATACCTCTAACCAGTGTAGAAAAGTAAAAGCATAACAATACGCACATTAAAATTCAGTTCAAGAGAAGTCCGAGTCTGATGTCAGAAGATGTAACCAAAGAAAATAAACAAAATGACAATAATACATAAATAACAACAGACTACTAGCAGTTAACTGACATGCCAGCTCCAGACTTCAATTAAACTGACTGAAAGATTATGATTTCATCATATGAACATCAGGCACAATCCTTCCCGTAAGGGGTTTAGTATCATACCATCATAACATATATGAGAAGAACATAACCCGTGTCATGCCAACAACTGTTTTTAGAATAAATGTGTTTAGTTCCGACGCAAAGACCCCCTCTTTTTTAGAAGTGACTGACTGAATCAATCCGGCTTGAAAACTATATAATATAAGATTATTGATTACGATTTTCTTGTTTTCTCAAGAGGTTTGTCCACTCCAACCAATTTCATGCTAGACATCATGTGGCAAAATTTACAGCTGTTTTACTATAAAGCTGCCCCCCCAAAAAAATTTAGCCTTGAATGACGTCATAAGTACTCACGCCTCCCCTCCTGGATTTTCAGTAAAAGAAATGAAATCCAGCCCCTCTATCCAAATGTTCAAAATGCATAACCAATGTCCTTCAGGTCTTATTCTAACAACTTTTAGGGAAACATAGTGTCCATTGGCGGATCCAGGGTGAGGTTCCCGCGGTTGGACCCCCCTTTTTTTTGGCCGATCAATGCATTTGAATGGGGACATATAGTTGGAACGGTTCAATCCCCCCTTTTTTAAATGGCTTGATCCGCCCCTGGTGTCTCAGATAAAAAAAAGTGAAGTTGAGCACTCGCATGTTAAAACCTAGCTGCGAAACCGTAGCTCATAGACATAGGTCCTTATGTTATTTTTTGACTATTTGCGGACCAAATTGTCTCTGGACGTAATTAAGTAGCCATCCATCATTATCATCATACCTTGTAATAAAAAAGGAAACGACGCGGTCTCAACTTATTACAAAAGGCTATTACCTAACAACAATGGGTTAATTTTAAGTCAGACTCACTCAAGATCACTCAAGGTCATAATATCAGAACCTGGCAGAAAAACATACCATTTTCAGCTTGCGGCATGCAATTATCCGCTCGACATCATATGTTTCAGTTAAGACTTCTCTCCTTTCGACTGTCTCTGTCACTGTACGGTAAGTGCCACTAAGTAGTTTCCGTCGGCAAGTCGCTTGAAATCAATTTTCCTCCTATTACGTGTGCTTGGCATAAGAGTTTTTTAGTAGATTAAAGGGAGATAACTCGCACAAAGGGGTGGATTTAGTATAGGTCACGTGATTTAGCTTATGAATAAAATACCCGCACTTTGGCCGTATGTGAAGTCATTGGTTCATATTAGTCGTATTTCTTTTTCGTAAATTGTTTTGCTATAATAATGGTTTCTTATTTTATATGTTGGGTCCCATAGGCGGATCAAGGGGGTGTTTGGGGAACTGGGCCAACCCTTTTGTGAGGAAAATTTGGTTTATTATAGAGAATTACTGAAGTATGACCCATTAATGAAAAGTGTTTGCTCCGCCACTGGACCGCACTTTTATCATCTGACTATACGGTATTGGTTTTTCTCATTGTTGAAGTCCGTACAGTTTCCTATTATATATACGATATATACTTACTTTTTGTAAAAAAAAAGAAAAAAAGAAAGAAAATGCCTACCTACCCACCCACAGCCCCCACTGTCTCAACCTCTGGGTAGGGTTTTGGCAATTTCGCCAAACCAAAATATTTTTAAGTGTGGCTTAACGGGTCTTTGTTCTGTGTATTTTGGATCTATGTATCCGGGATCTAATCCATCTTGCACGTTAACATTAGTATAGGGAACTATCTATTAATATAAGCTCACTACTGCCGGTCTTTATATATACTGACTAATAACGAAGTCTGTTTAATGTTCATATGTTAAAGGTGGTATGGGAGACTAAAATTAAAGATGATGGAATTTGTTCATGCTTTGCCAAAACGTAGTATCTGTTGATATATGTTCAAAATTATAATAAAAAATGATAGGTCACCGTGCATTTTCTCAAGCTACAGGTTGTGACAAAATGACACATCACATTTTGTATGTATTATACAGGAAAGACCAAGATTTTGTGATAAGAAACTAAACAAAATAATAAAATTGTAAAATTAGTTAGAAAAAGATAGCTTTCAGACAGTGCTTTGAGAATATCAAAAGATAAGATAGGGTCACCGTACGTTTTTTCTGGCTAAAATACAAAATAGAAAAATTCCATGTAGATTCCTTCAGAAATGCACTGTTTATAATTAAATGCGGTTCCTTCAACCAACAAACGTAATAAATCTCAAGACTACGAGTGACCGGTGAAAAATAATGTCTTATAATTCTTGAACACATATATCTATATATCTAATATAGATATAAGAAGATGTGGTATGAATGCAATCAGACAATTCTCCACATAATTCAAACAAAATATAGAAGTTGTACATTGGGGGCAAAGGTAAAAAGTTCATATGAAGTTTCTCGTGCCACTAGATTTACCATCTTACGACAATACATCTCCATGCCACATATTCAGAAGCAAGGTCAATTGAAGATTATACTTTTAGTTTCAGGGTAATATACCAAGGAACACACTGTATCATGATGCCACACCCAAAGTGCATAGGTCAAAAGTCAAAAAGTCATAGTCTGGTCAAGAGTTCCATGTCAAAAATACACAAAGCAGTCCTGCACGAAAGCTCATCATGGTACACGTAACAATGTCTTATTTCATGATGCACTACACATGCCAAATACAGAAAATATGTGTCAGGGACAGAAACAGAAGACATATAACTAAATTCAATTGAACGGTACTTGTATTGCAGTTCACTACAAATACCTTCAACATAGAACAAAAACTGTCACACCACTTTAAAGTTAAAACCGTCTTGCACAAAATTTGAGCAGGATTCTTTGCAACGATTATCTTACAACTGTTAATTGAAAATCGGGTCGTGCAGTTATGTCAATAAATTAAAACGGTAAGATTAGACATTAAAACACTTAAAACTAGGGTTTACCATTAATTAATAACCTAACTATGTGATAGCACTATGATAAACTGACAGAAACACACGATGCAGTCATGAAATTGAATATTTGCAATAGTACGACCAGAACAATACAAGACAGAGTTGGAAACAAATGAAAGTAATGATACATACGAATTTTTAATCCCAAAGCACAAATAAGGAACCATAGTTTTCATTCAATTTATTCATCTTACTGTATGCATGCTAGCGTTAAACAATGGAAATTAACACTGTATATTTATATAGACGATCAGTTTTGTAAAATCAATTAATAAAGCATACAAAATATCACATTCCTAGTAATATTTATTGATGAATCAATACGGATTACATTTCAAAAGGGAAACATTATCAGATATAAGTTCCATTTTTTTTCTCTTTCTTCATTTTGTCTTGGTGTTGTTTAAGCTCTGACAAAAACCAATGTTGTCTTGTTGGATTCCTCATACAAAGTCTGCATGAACCGAACATTTTCCGTTCTGAATATATGAATATAAATAAGATTAATGAACAGAAAGATAAAATATGTTTTCCATGTTACTATGACATTAATTGCTTACTTTCACTACACTGTATTTTGGATGGAGAGTAAAACATTCGCGGTTCACTGTAGTCTGAACGTTAACAAACCACCTAAAAACGGGAGTCCATGAAATTCCGTAAGCTCGAAGAAATTGTTATTGACGATTTTAATACCGACATCAATTGTTCGAATTTCATGCCAAATCAGACAGCAACGCTTGACGAGTTAGTTTCAACATATGACTCAGTGCTCAGTTCTATCATTGAGAAACATGCTCCAATGCAATCCAAAACTATAACATTGCGACCGAACACAGAATGGCACTCATCCGAGCTCCGTACCGCTAAGACAGAGCGCCGTAAAGCTGAACGTAAAATGCGGAAGACAAAGCTTGAGGTTCATAAACAATTGTATAAAGAGCATGTATCAAAACACACAAGCTGCTTTTGAAGTGTAAGACTGACTACTATTCAGATGAAATTTTGGAAATAGGGTGTGATCAAAAGAAACTGTTCAATTTAACAAACAAGCTAATGGGTAATACAAAGACCGTAGTTTTGCCATCACGCGAGTGCGATAAAGATATATCGAACAGGTTCGGCGACTTCTTCCTCAATAAGATCGAAACCATCACCGTGCATTTTCTCAAGCTACAGGTTGTGACAAAATGACACATCACATTTTGTATGTATTATACAGGAAAGACCAAGATTTTGTGATAAGAAACTAAACAAAATAATAAAATTGTAAAATTAGTTAGAAAAAGATAGCTTTCAGACAGTGCTTTGAGAATATCAAAAGATAAGATAGGGTCACCGTACGTTTTTTCTGGCTAAAATACAAAATAGAAAAATTCCATGTAGATTCCTTCAGAAATGCACTGTTTATAATTAAATGCGGTTCCTTCAACCAACAAACGTAATAAATCTCAAGACTACGAGTGACCGGTGAAAAATAATGTCTTATAATTCTTGAACACATATATCTATATATCTAATATAGATATAAGAAGATGTGGTATGAATGCAATCAGACAATTCTCCACATAATTCAAACAAAATATAGAAGTTGTACATTGGGGGCAAAGGTAAAAAGTTCATATGAAGTTTCTCGTGCCACTAGATTTACCATCTTACGACAATACATCTCCATGCCACATATTCAGAAGCAAGGTCAATTGAAGATTATACTTTTAGTTTCAGGGTAATATACCAAGGAACACACTGTATCATGATGCCACACCCAAAGTGCATAGGTCAAAAGTCAAAAAGTCATAGTCTGGTCAAGAGTTCCATGTCAAAAATACACAAAGCAGTCCTGCACGAAAGCTCATCATGGTACACGTAACAATGTCTTATTTCATGATGCACTACACATGCCAAATACAGAAAATATGTGTCAGGGACAGAAACAGAAGACATATAACTAAATTCAATTGAACGGTACTTGTATTGCAGTTCACTACAAATACCTTCAACATAGAACAAAAACTGTCACACCACTTTAAAGTTAAAACCGTCTTGCACAAAATTTGAGCAGGATTCTTTGCAACGATTATCTTACAACTGTTAATTGAAAATCGGGTCGTGCAGTTATGTCAATAAATTAAAACGGTAAGATTAGACATTAAAACACTTAAAACTAGGGTTTACCATTAATTAATAACCTAACTATGTGATAGCACTATGATAAACTGACAGAAACACACGATGCAGTCATGAAATTGAATATTTGCAATAGTACGACCAGAACAATACAAGACAGAGTTGGAAACAAATGAAAGTAATGATACATACGAATTTTTAATCCCAAAGCACAAATAAGGAACCATAGTTTTCATTCAATTTATTCATCTTACTGTATGCATGCTAGCGTTAAACAATGGAAATTAACACTGTATATTTATATAGACGATCAGTTTTGTAAAATCAATTAATAAAGCATACAAAATATCACATTCCTAGTAATATTTATTGATGAATCAATACGGATTACATTTCAAAAGGGAAACATTATCAGATATAAGTTCCATTTTTTTTCTCTTTCTTCATTTTGTCTTGGTGTTGTTTAAGCTCTGACAAAAACCAATGTTGTCTTGTTGGATTCCTCATACAAAGTCTGCATGAACCGAACATTTTCCGTTCTGAATATATGAATATAAATGAGATTAATGAACAGAAAGATAAAATATGTTTTCCATGTTACTATGACATTAATTGCTTACTTTCACTACACTGTATTTTGGATGGAGAGTAAAACATTCGCGGTTCACTGTAGTCTGAACGTTAACAAACCACCTAAAAACGGGAGTCCATGAAATTCCGTAAGCTCGAAGAAATTGTTATTGACGATTTTAATACAGACATCAATTGTTCGAATTTCATGCCAAATCAGACAGCAACGCTTGACGAGTTAGTTTCAACATATGACTCAGTGCTCAGTTCTATCATTGAGAAACATGCTCCAATGCAATCCAAAACTATAACATTGCGACCGAACACAGAATGGCACTCATCCGAGCTCCGTACCGCTAAGACAGAGCGCCGTAAAGCTGAACGTAAAATGCGGAAGACAAAGCTTGAGGTTCATAAACAATTGTATAAAGAGCATGTATCAAAACACACAAGCTGCTTTTGAAGTGTAAGACTGACTACTATTCAGATGAAATTTTGGAAATAGGGTGTGATCAAAAGAAACTGTTCAATTTAACAAACAAGCTAATGGGTAATACAAAGACCGTAGTTTTGCCATCACGCGAGTGCGATAAAGATATATCGAACAGGTTCGGCGACTTCTTCCTCAATAAGATCGAAACCATCATGAGATGTCTATCAAGTGAAGATGATTCCTCTCTAAATAGAAATGACGGCTTCTGCGCAGATGTAAGGTTCGACGGAAAGGCACTTACTTTTTTTTACATCTGCATCTGTGGATGAAGTTCGGAAGATAATTTCAAAGGCTCCGTCGAAATCGTGCGAACTCGACCCGTTGCCAACTTCGTTACTAAAACCGTGTGTGTACAACTGCACCAATCATAAAAAAATAGTGAACAAGTCATTACAAGAGTCGTATGTTCCAAAAACATTTAAGGAAGCAGTTGTCAACCCTTACTGAAGAAACCGGGACTAGACAAAGAAGTTTTGAAGAACCATCGTCCAGTTTCTAATCTTCCATTTATATCGAAGGTCCTTGAGAAGGTTGTAGAATGTCGACTAGAGAACCATCTTCAATCGAACGATCTTTTTGATAGGGTTCAATCTGCTTACCGAGCTTACCATTCCACCGAGACGGCATTGCTTCGGGTTCATCACGACGTAGCTGTTGCACTTGATAAAAACTGTTGTGTAGTTTTATTAATGCTAGACCTTTCGGCAGCGTTCGATGTCCTCGACCATTCCATTTTACGACAGCGACTTGAATACTCATTCGGAATATCTGGAGCCGCGCTAAATTGGTTGTTATCATATCTTACTGATAGAACTCAACGTATCGCAATCGGCTCTGTTCAGTCGGACGATATTCATCTCAAGTATGGTGTTCCTCAAGGATCCGTTCTCGGACCGAAACTTTACTGTATCTTTTCGAAACCCATAGGTGAAATATGTAAACGTCATAATATGTGTTACCACTGCTATGCGGATGATACTCAGGTTTATCTCGTTATTAAACCCCTTGACAATTGGAACAATATATCTGCTCGACTTGAAACCTGTATGGCGGACATAAGCTCTTGGATGTGTTCAAATAAGCTAAAATTGAATGAAGATAAAACTGAGCTGATAATTTTCTCACCGAAACACCGATTAAAAGAGTTTTCAGACTGTCACCTCACTTTTGGTAAAAACATCGTTAGCAATTCAGCATGCGTCAAGAACCTTGGTGTTTACTTTGACAAAACATTGGCGATGGACACAGATTAGTGCAACCTCAAAATCTTGTTTCTACCAGATCAGAAATATCGGCCGGATTCGTCCATTCATTACAGAGAATGCAGCAAAGACACTTGTTTGCTCTTTAGTGACGTCTCGATTGGACTATGGAAATGCATTATTATATGGACTTCCCGCAAATGCAATCCAACGATTACAGCGTGTCCAAAACACTGCCGCAAAATTAATAACAAGAAAGAAGAAAAACGAACACGTAAGTCCAATTTTAAAATCTCTTCATTGGCTGCCGGTAGCATATCGATGCAAATTCAAAGTGTTGCTTTATGTGTTTAAAGCTCTGAAACAAGAAGCACCCGTGTACCTTCAAGATCTAGTTAACATTTACAAGCCAACAAGAACTCTTCGGTCAGAAAACAACATGCTTTTAGTCAAACCAATAGTAAGAACAAAAACATACGGAGAGAGACGGTTTGATAGAGCGGCCGCCGTTTTATGGAATGACTTGCCGAAAGAATTGCGAAACACTGAATCTGTGAATGCTTTCAAGAAAAACATAAAAACTTATTTATTCAGACAGGCTTTTCCACATAATTAATACTCGGACAGTTGTAGACTTTTATACGATCTCAGATTATATTTTTATGTATTATTGCATTTTTATTACCTTTACACTTTTTAATTTATTTATTTTTTAAGACATTTTTCATACCTACTTTTTCCTTTTTATTTCCTTTACTCTTTTTATTTTTTGACATAAAGCTATTAGTCATTTTTTTTTTAAACTGAAGCACTTCTGTTGATTTGCTTTTAATACTTTTTTTTTTCAAAATTAGCTAATAATTTAAAAAAAAAAATTGATGAATAAGTTTTAATTTTCATATATTTAGTCGTATATTTTTTTTTACGGTTTCTATTTTTATTTGATTTTTAAATTTGTTTATATGTACTTGTTTTATTGTTTTTTATGCATTGTAAAGCGCTTAGAGTAAATGTTTATTTAGATAGGCGCTATATAAGCACTGTAAACAATAATAATAATAATAATTGCCCTTTTGGCATTCGTACCACACATTTTTTGTCGAGCCTGCGACTTTTGTTGCAGAAAACTCGACATAGGGATAGTGCTCCAACGGTGGCGGTGGCGGCGTTAGCTAACTTCTTAAAAGCTTTATATTTTAGAAGGTGGAAGACCTGGATGCTTCATAGAAGATGGTTTTAAAAAAATTGACTGTTATGATTTTTTATCACGATATATTTATTTTTGGGCCAGTTTTTGTCAATGGTAGCTACGTATTAATGAAATATAAAATACAAGTCACTCGCAGGTGAAGGTACAGTTGTTTTTCGATTTTGAAATAGCGTTTCCAGAGATTTACCATTAAATATGATATTCGACACCTGAGGACAAAACTATTACCAAATAAACACACATACTTTAGACAATTCTACTCTTTTAAGGCCTTGATCCAACCATAAATGACTTCAAAACAATTTTTTGAAAAAATGTGTTTTTATATGAATAAAAAAATGAAGGTGACGAATACTTTTGGCCAGGTACTGTACGTCTATAGGGGTAGGCTCCTGCAGGATTTTTCTACATGGTTTTATTAACTTGATTGAATGCCTGCTTAAATATTTCATTCTATACTCCTGCAATAGTTTCAATACGATAATGACGGGCATGTTTATTGAAGTCGCCCTTATTTTGTACTATTATACAACATCATGTTCCCGAGAGCCGTGGTAAAGTGGTTAGTGCATCGGACTATAAGGACTTGCTACATGTCCCTTCCTAATTATGTTTTTTTTTCTATTTTGACTCTGACAATTTTACTGCTATAACTAGAGGAATACCATAATACTAACATCTACAGGACAATCTGTACTCTGGCAGTTATCAGTAAACATATAAATTAGTAAAAAAAAAATATAGAAGCAAGGTAATTGTAGCAAGTCTAATCGGACTACTAACATAAAGATTCCTGGTTCGATTCCCGGTTCTTGATGAAAATTTCAGGGACTGAATTTTCGGCTCTCCCTTGACACCATTTGCAAGTACATGTCTTAAGGAAACGATGATAGTCCGTCGTAAGGGAGGTGACTATAAATGGCTGACCCGTGTTAAGAGGGAGCATGTCTTAGCCATTTCTCTTGCACGTAAAAGACACCTTTTTAGATTTCGAAAAAGAGTAGGGCAGCATTCGTACCCGCAAGACTTGTCTCCCAATCCACTATCACATAAATATGTTTAAAGTAAACTAAACTAAACTAAGTATGTTCCCGGTAAGGAAATGTTTCAGCGCTCGAAAACATGTTTTACCCCATTATATTCTCCGTGTATCTCTTCCAAGTCAGGATCCTGCAGTTAAACACGAGTTTGTCGATGGTCACTTTCTGTCATAGCTGCATGTTTTTGTTACATGTTGTCAGCTTAATGAAGGAGCCCGTTAGATTCTCTTTTGAACTGTTTAACGTTTGGATGCTCCGAGGCCCTTTATCATGCAATACTTAACGTTTCTGCGGTTTTTGGATAGCATTATGTTGACAGCTTTTAGCGAAAGAAATTTCCCATATTATACATTCTTTTCCAAGTTGACGGTCATCGCATTACTAATCTTCGCTGCTTCAATGATTGGTTCCAATAAAAAAAGATTTTGCTTTGATTGTGCTGGTGTGACAAATCTTCGGCTGTTATAGTGTTTGACAGTAATATTTAAGATTAAATGGAGGACAGATTCTCACATTAAAGAAGTAAATCCGGTGTCTTAAAAGGTTAAGATGGTCTTAAATTAAGTTTAATTGAAAATTTGTCCTTTTTCGATCTTCTTTTAAATTTTATAATGAATAATTCTATAGTCCGTGTACGGTTTTGTACTTTTAATTTCGTCAAATAAAGTGATTTATCCTATTTAATTTCATCTTTTATCGTCAACATGTGAATGGTGAGATCATATAATACGAGTGAATACCCTAGTGAACTACGGAAACATTTCATTTTAATTGCATAAAATCGACATATTGATTGATATGTTCTGATGTTTATAGCCCCAAAAACTTTTAATACGGTTGAACCTAAAAATACCCGGAAATTACAAATAATTGATTGAGCCCTGGTGTAAACGTTCAAACATTGGTCAGAAACTGTGATCACCTATCTATAATGTTTGTTACGGTTAATTGAACGTGTTGTAATAGATCAACTAACGACTTGTGGATAGCTCTATCATAGAGATCTCGACAGAGGAACGGAACGTGCCGGAGATATCACTCGTAAAAACTTTATTGTGTTGACACAACAGTCCGATTATACGAATCTAAATACATTTTAAGATAATATTTACTTTCTTTGACCTGCTGATTTTACAAGTGTTATATGTCATATTTGTATTGGGAGTATCTAGCTACTACTAACATACTGACTGGGAAAATGATTTAACTTCCAGTTATATTTGGACTATTATTCTAAAGCTTAGTGATGTCACACAACATTGTGGCTCATCTCACTCCAACAAACTTACTCCCGAGAATTCGTGCGGAACAGGAAAATGTCTTAGAAGGGAACTTTCAAAGGAATAGAAATCCTAATGATTTGGATCTAACCATAATATCAGCAGAGGCTAATCTTTCTGAAGATGCTGTAAAGGTAAGAAGTTCATTTATTTCATTCAACTTCTACACCCCCCCCTTTTTTTCAATATGATGTAAGGACATTTAGCATGCATTTATTCTATTTCAATTACAACGACCCTCCCCCTTTTTCTGAATATGATGTTAGGACATTAAGCACGCATTTATTCTATTGCAATTACAACAACCCTCTCCCTTTTCTAAATATGCTGTTAGGACATTTAGCATGTATTTATTCTATTTCAATTACAACAACCCTCCCCCTTTTCTAAATATGTTGTTAGGACATTTAGCATGCACTTATTCTATTTCAATTACTACCGACCCTCCCCCTTTTCTTTAAAGGGAAAACGCAATTATTTAATAATATATTCAATTTAACTTAAGCAAATTGAACTTATCGATCTGCTGTTTGCTTAGTTAATCCCCAGGTGGCCCGAATTGATTTTAATTTCATAATTTATTAACTTTCAATGTTAATGCTTGTGCGTACGGTTTACGAAATTTTAAGGTCTATTAACGTGATGACTTTTTCTCACTGATACACATTTTTATTAAATCCATATAAATTTTATGGACTTGTATTTTCTTTGTTCTGTGCTTATCCAAACTTCAATCAACTTTAATGGCATTTCTTCTTAAAAGTAAAAGTTCACACGCTTTTACGTTAAAGAGTTAGTGACTGGAAACTGGGGAAATAGTAAAAATGTAAAATATATTAATATATCTAAATTATTAAGCAACATGCTTTGGAAAATTTCTGTTAGAATCAAATGTTTGTGTTTTTAATATCACATAATCGTAAAAACTTGTTCAACTAAATATAAGTCACACAGACTAATACACGTATAGGAAAATTGTTACTTTGTTTTAGATAACAGAAATTGGCATATCACCGATTCCGTGACCAGTTATCATTTATTATGTCGACGGACAGGCTGTATTAAACGAATTAATTAATTTATTATTTATAATGAAGATAGTCAAATATATATCGCAGACAAGGACACCGGCTGTGTTAATGCAGACTTTAATTATCATTGACTTGGCTTATGTGTTGGCGGAGGACCAATACTTTTCTACAATCAATAACACAGTTCTTTAGTATAATCACCAGATATTTCCCTAACTATGATAATTTTCTGGGACATTTTCTCATCATGTTTACGAACCTATACATCAGAATCAACATATATATGTGTTTTTGCTTTCTATGCGATAATTCTATCCAATATTATTGTTGTAAAAAAAATATACTCAGTATACAAAAATAATTCATTGAAATAAATTGTATCCTCTAACATGTTGATTTTGATGCTTCCATTTGATCTTATGATATCGCAGAGAAGATCCAGTCGATGAGTGAATAGAGTTTTACATAACAACCCCGTATTGTCGAGAAATCGGATATATGTAAGAATTTTAATGACTCGTATAAATTGAGAAAAAAACATTATTATTTATTTATTCTGATTTTTCGATAAATAAAGTAATATGAAAGGATATTTTAAATAATACAGAAATTAATCAAAAAGATTAAGTGTTCATGAGAATGTTGATTTTGTTTGAACTTTTCTGATTCAATCTTCAAGTACGAATTACTATTTTTTCACAGTAAAGTTAAAACACTCGTACGATTTTTGCCATGTCCTTATTTTCAACTTTTTCATAACTAATATATAAGTGATTGATAATCACGCGCAGAGCAGGTCAGTGACAAAGCGACCAATACTAAGTGGTGGACCATTTGATATTCGGGGGGAAGGTGGGTGGAGATTTATCCGAATTGGATTTTTTTTATCTGTTGCTACGCAATATTTATTTCTTTGCCTCACGAACATTTGTTTTTAACTTTTATTCACATTTGTGTCATCATTTATGGGATAATCCTCCAGTTTGTGTTACAGAATTATATGAATTTTAATTTCCATCCTGTCTTGTGTTATATCACTTTTTATTTCAATTCTTACCAGGCCAAATCCTCCTCCAACCCGGAAATCAAATGATTGTCTCCTAACCGTTTTAGGACTGCTGTCTTACTTATGTCGATGGTTTGTGAGTTTTATGAAGGGCATTTAAAGAAAGGCGACACCCACAGATTTTTGTATGATATATAATACAAAATACACATATAAAATCAAAGCATTTAGACAAAAGTAGCACGGCGGGTGTCGTAAGCGGAGCTGGAACTACTGACCAGTCCATAACAACCCCCTGCGCGGCACCATAGTTCACTCAGGTTTTGATTGGATTGTGTTGTTCATTTGTTAGTTTTCTTTGCATTATTTTCTAATTATTGTTTGTCTTTTCGTCTCTTTTTGCCGCATGGCTGTCTTTTTATTTATAGGAATAATAATGCAATGTCCATTTACATATTTTTTGTTTTGTTTAACGAAAGATCTATTTTGAAATGCATTTAAAGGCAAACTGATTTGTTTACATTTGAATCATCTACTAATATTTTTGGGTATTAGTTCTAAATATGAATAATGATGATAGGTCGATTTTTTTTATTGATAGGCAACAGTTGAAGCGATGTTTGGCTGAGAACGGTCATCCATGTTCGTTTTGATATTTAAAATGGTTGAAAATGAATTTTAATTCTAAGTTGTCGATGGGGAGAGCGGAGATAATATGAAATAAGATTGATTTATTAAAGCTCGTGGTTTTTTCCAACCTTTTTAAGAGTCAACGAGAGATGCAAAACCAGCATTTATAGAGTGAACAATTTTAAAACTTAGTTCCTTGAATTGAAAATTTTATATTTAATAAGCAACATGATTTATTATAAAAATGTGGACTAGCTGAAATCTTAAATTATATAAACTTGGCTATTAAATTTCATATTATTTACACAGTTTCAAATTTCTCAGATATAATTGGTGAAAGAAAATTTTCTATTAACAGAGTTGTATATGTTAAACAGTTTCAATTGAAAAGAGCGAACAACTTCACCGGAGTGTGATAACTAATTCTTTTGATTTATATCTGAAATTTAAACAAAATTACTGAGTTTGATGTTCCTTATCAGGCCTTTTCGATGTCATTATCATTTTTTATTCTCATTAACTGCACATTTAAGGTTACTGATATACAATCTTTGAAGGTACAAATATACATATATACATACAGGGTTGTAGATATGATTTACCGCTGTACATACCAGATTTCAATAGTTTTTGTATCCTTTGATTATACCGGGATGAAGTTTTATGAAGTTATATATCAGAAATATTTTAATATACTCAAACAGAAAAAAATGAATTTTAACAATCCACTTGAAAATGTTTACAAGTTAATAAGTATACACTTAAATTTATGACGTCTCAAACAAGTCGACTGAAAAAAGAAAGAAATTCACACAACAAAAAAATGTAAAAAACATTCGTCTAATTAGACCATTCAATTCACACCAAGTAATACTTAACATACAAAAGGGATCATAGTATTAAAACTGTAACACTTTTTCGAAGGGTATATATGCGATATCTTAGAAAGTAAAATGTTTGTCTTTATCTAGCTGCGGAACCGTAACTCATATGGTCCTTTTTGATTTTTTTTTGATTTTGCGGACCATAGATCTATGGTCCGCAAATAGTAAAAAAATAACACAAGGACCTAAGAGCTACGGTTCCGCAGCTAGTCTTTATCCTGCTTTTTTAGTTGCAGTCAATCCGTCTAATGACCCCCCCTTTTTACTGAATTATTGTTGGACGTTAACATTATAAATTCGTGCACTGTTGGTCATGGCTGGACACCACCACAAAGTCGGTACAGTATAAACCAACAAGATATATCCTTCTAGCCCCAAAATGTTGATTTACGACAAGAACATGGCAGAATGAAACACTAACACAGGACGTAAAACATGCCAAAGACGTATTAAAGGGGCGACAGGGGACCCGGTACTCCTTATGAAGCTAAACATGTATGGTTATTTCATTGACTTTCTACATAAATTGCCTAGTTTCCACTACCCCTTTTCAAAATTGATTCACATCTGAAAGTATATTACTGTGCTTATCCAGTGACCTTTGGGGTATCACATTAGCAAAGACCAAAACAGTTTACCAAATTGCAGTTAGATTTCTACTCCAACTAACTCATCAGCTGGTAAAATATTTTAGCAGATTGCTGAAGTGAAATGTTGTTAGTAAGAAGTGAGTGCTGTATAATAAAAAGTAAATACTTACCATCCAGATCCAGTTAGTTCATACCTTCGACAATCATTTCTAACAAAAATAATAGCTTACTATAGTATGAGTCACTGAATAAAGAGGTATAATTTTGACATGGAAACTTACATCATAAATAAATATTATAAATGAATAGTTCAAAACATTGTTTTGTAGGTGTATATTTTATAGCTTTGTCTTCTAAGATGAAGTTATTGTGCAATTGTGATTCGAATAACATTTTCTATACAAATTACTGATCTGCTGGCAATAAAGGGAAATAATTTACACTGATAATCAGCAAAATTTTGTTCTGTCTGACAAATATCAAATGTCCCCATTTAATTTGTTTGTAACATTATTTCTATGATTTCAACTTCATACTAATTTGGCATTTCATTTTTTTTTTTATTCTAGTCGTATTGATGAATCTTTTGTAGAATAAGCCTGGTATGTATCATTGATTAAATTTTTAGTGTACATTTGAACTCAATATAAATTATTTCCCTTTAATGCCAGTAGATCAGTAATTTGTATAGAAAATGTTATTCGAATCACAATTGCACAATAACTTCATCTTAGAAGACAAAGCTATAAAATATACACCTACAAAACAATGTTTTGAACTGTTCATTTATAAAATTTATTTATGATAGAAGTTTCCATGTCACAATTAGACCTTTTTATTCAGTGACTCATACTATAGTAAGCTATTATTTTTGTTAGAAATGATTGTCTAAAGTATCAACTAAATGGTTCTGGATGGTAAGTATTTACTTTTTATTTTATAGCACTCACTTCTTACTAACAACATTCCACTTGAGCAATCTGCTAAAATATTTTACCAGTTGATCAGTTAGTTGGAGTACAAATCTAACTGCAATTTGGTAAACTGTTTTGGTCTTTGCTAATGTGATACCCCAAAGGTCACTGGATAAGCACTGTAAACCAATGAAGATTCAGTATGGTTTCCTTATGCGAATCACTCAAAACGTGAAATCGTTCCCCCAAAAAAAAATGATTGGAGTTTTAAGTAACGAAATTTATTGTTCCTGTGGAGCAGAATTTACAGTTTTTATACTATGGTTCATGTTCAGGATCTGCTTACCCTTCCGGAGCACGTGGTGTCATCTCCAGTTTTTGGTGGGGTTCTTGTTTCTTAGTCTTTATGTTCCTATGTTGCGTCTTGTGTACTATTATTTGTCTGTTTGTCTTTCTTTTTTTTTAGCCATGGCGTTGACAATTTATTTTCGATCTATGAGTTTGATTGTCCCTCTTGCCTCTTTCGTCCCTCTTTGACGGCAGCGTTCAATATTTTCTCTTGTAGATATATTTTAGCCATGAATAATACGTTAACATGGTACTTTAACATGGTAAAATGTTGAAATTGAAATAAGATAATTGTCACAGTTTAAAGACATTAACTGTCGCCAATTAGATACATTTATATTATGCTCGCCCATATAAACCAAAATAATTGAGTACGTTTATCTTAAAATGGGCCTTACATGTTATCATGTCAACAAGAGCATGTTATTTCCTATTGAATTTACATTTAAATACTCCTTTCCGGAGGTCGATTGACCTTTGATGGGATCAACCCATAAATTAAGATCCCATTTAATGAATGTCTATGCGAGGATTTTAATAGTTAGTATCCGCCTAATGTATACTTTTTGATGATTTTCTGAAGGCCAAAGTCAGTATAATGGTTTATGTCTCAATTTGTTGAGTTCTCAATTGTTCATGATCCCCGAATATCATAAAAGATGTAATAGAAAAGCCATGTTAAGTCGCCGTACGTCAGATTAAAATTGCAGGCATATGTCAGAATAGAACTTAGTGTTTTCATAGTCTGAAAATTTATGATAAAGTTCGATTTCGTGTATAAATTTATTAATTTTATACTGTAGTATACATTTTTTTTTATTGATTCCCTTATAGCTTATTGTAACGTTTTTGTATGTTTATTCACTAATTTTCAGATTTGATTTTCGTCAGTTTCAAAATTGATTTAAGATTTGACATAAAAAAATAGAAGGTAGTTGGGGATCAGTATGTATACTTTGAAAATGTTTTTAATCCTGTTTACTTTTGAAAGGATACATTTTTTTTAACAAAAAAGGTTTGTTCAAAAACTCGTGCTGCAGCTTTCCACGGTTGCAATGATGTCTTTCTCTATAGATGCATATTAAGGTTGACACTACACAATACAGATCAGCATGATTTTCAATATATGATAGTAGCCCATCAATTATCTATATAAACAGTACAAGACCAACTACATTGAACGCCTTACGAAACACATAGTTAGTACAAGCAAATTGTGCCTTTTGTTTCATATAGAATGTTTTGTAAGAAAACAATTGAAAATCTTCATTGAATGGAGATACTCAAAAGACGATATACTTTTAAGAGAACGCAACCTGTTTAAAATGTAGGGTTGATTGAGATGTTCAGTGACAAATATTAGAAGCATTAAAGGAATGATAACATGTGAATGATATATGAATACATCATCTTTGTTCTTTTGAAGTGCTTTACTAGATCACAAAAAAAGAAATGATCGATTCGGAACCGACGGATAAACACATCTAATGTGTGTTTCGTATGCATAAACTCAGTGGCGCTTAACTAAACAAAAGTAGAAGGCAAATGAAAATACGAATTGAGTTAAATATAAAAAAGAAGATGTGGTATGATTGCCAATGAGACAACTATCCACAAAAGACCAAAATGACACAGACATTAACAACTATAGGTCACTGTACGGTCTTCAACAATGAGCAAAGCCCATACCATTGAAGCCAAATACATTTTGAAAAGCTGTAAAAAATTCGAAGTGTTCTGAATAAAGTGGTTTTGAATATTATAAAGACAGTATTTTTAACTAGTAAATTTGCAGAAACCAAACTTTAATATCAATAATGACTTCATTGTCATATAAACATCTAAAGTATTATAATATAAAGTAAAGTAATTTTTTATGTATTTCATTTCTAAGTTGTTTTATTTATTTATTTAATTGCATGTGATTATATTTTGTAATTCACCTCTTGTTTATTGCATTGTTGTATTGTTTATGACGAAGAATAAAATAAAAATATAACACAGAAATACCAATTCAATTAATTTTAAATATGATATTTCATGCTAACACATCATTAATCAAGGACTGTAGATACCCTCGGGACGAACCTGGAAAAAAACCAACATAGTAAAATACATAGTATATTTGTATATATAGTGTCTCATAAGCCTTTCTAGGCTGGGTATTTGTCTTATTTTATCATTGTGCAATGTATTATTATATAATCTGTAGACAAGTATGTGACACTTTAATAAAATAAATTATTATTATTAATATTTAGTAAAATACATTGCTACAAGAAAGACACCGCAAAACTGTTTAAGACCTTGTTTTTGTATGACTGATGTCAGAGACATATAATACATTGTATTATATGTCTCTGCTGATGTTAAATAGATAATGGCAATTCTTTGCAGTGCAGAATCACAAACTACACCATTACTTATGAAAACAATTAGTTTTACCGCTTGATGAGAATATCAGTACAATGATTGATTGTATTTATTTTACAGAAATGGTATCAACACAGATTAGCATGTTGGAGACAGCAACAAGGACTTCCTGCAAATAGTGGTTCTGTCAAGGACTAATGTCAAGGTCAACCAAAGGTCACATTGACCTATTTATTTACTCAGGAAAGATTGGATTGTTCTTGATACGTGTAGTGTTTAACTCCAAATTTGTTGTTGTGTTGTGAAGTTAATTTCTGTCATTGAGATTGAAATATTTTACTGTTATAATGAAACTAATGATAGTATATTGATATACATTACAACCCAGAAATATGAGCAATGAATCAAATCTATTGTGATTTTTATAAACGGATAAAGTCTAAGGCCGTGTTCACACCAAACGCCGTGTACAGTAAACATGTTTAAAGTAATGGACACTGGTTTCACATTACATTTGTTCACATCTATACATCTTGTTTAGCTACCTGTACATCAGTTTTGTTCACACTTGTAAACTATATGTCATTTAAATGTTCATTACGTAGAACAGAATTCAAAGTTTTCGGACAACTTTTCTAGCAGAAAGGGAACGACCATTTGACTTCAAAAAGGGGGATGGAAATATTCCAATCGCCAATTTGATAAAAAAAAATAATCTGGTCATACAGATGATAAAAAAAATATTCTGAATCAAGAGTTTCCCGTTACATTATAGTGTTAAATATTGAAAAAAAAAGATTTTGATCACCAGCATTGAACAAAAAATCGGGATAAAAACGTACGCGCGAAAAACTATCTGACTCAGATAAAAAAAAATAACCCTCCTCCTTTTTGAAGTTAAGTGATTGCTACTTTATGAAAGCCATTTTTATAATTTGCAGTAGTTTGAATATACTAGAGATGTCTCGATTACGCATTTGAAAACGTTAGCTGCAGCAGCATGCTTACAGCCGTAAAAAAGGATTGAGATATAAGGGATAACTACATTTTTATCTTTTCTGTTTGTTTCAAATGGTATTTCTTCTCCAAGGAGTATTTGGTAAGGGAATAGGGTAACGTTTTTTTTTTTATTATTTCAAGTGTTATTTGACGGATCTGAGATACTAGACAAACATATCATTTACTTCACACTTTGTTTAGTAATGTATTTATGCGTGAATCGTTGTTTGAGTAAAGACCAGTGGCGAATATTTCTGTGTACGACAAGTCGATTCGGGAAGACCTTTTCAAATGAATCAGGCAGCAACTATTTATTTCATTTGTTTTGAATTTTTTTTGTTTTGGGTGGGGGGGGGGGGGGGGGGTGAGGGGGAGGAAGGGGGTATTAGACTTTAGATTTTTTTCTACAAGTCGAAATCAGTTTTAGCATTAAATAAAGTGGCAGCTGAGGGTGAAAAAAAAAAACCCCAAAAAATCGGGGACAAAAACTGGAAACAAATGTTTTCTCCAAAAAATAAATCCATAGCCCAACACCCCACCCCCTCCCCCTCCTTTATGTTTTATAATCAACTATAATAGCCATCCCCCTCCCTGAAAATTAATTGGTTGCTGTCTGATGGGTTCGGCAATGGTGCTGCTTTGGGTCTTGATCAGAAATTGATAAAATTGATAAAATTTAAACAACAATTTCTGTAAAGAACTATACTAATATTTATCAAAACTATCAATTTTACTCAAAAATTGTTTCCTCCTTAAATATATACACTGTAAAACTAATGTCCTAAATGCATAGTTTTGTGTACACTTAACCTACACAAGGCCTACATTGACTATCGACTGTGTGTAGATAAAACATGATTTACACTACATGTAAACATTGAGTTTTATCAATGGGAACGCAATTGTGTTTAGTTTACGTGTGAGTTACACTAACACAACACCGAATTTAGGTCAATGTGAACACGGCCTAAGGGAGCTACCATTTGATTTTTATGGGGGGGGGGGGGTGAAAAATGTTGTCCTAATATATTTTTCACTGTGTTCGGTCCTCCCTTTTTTTTTTTGTATCCTGACTTTTTTTTTTACCTAAATTGTCGGCCTGACTTTTTAATTTTGCAAGTGTCTCATCCTGCCTTTTTTTTACTCAAAACTCCTGTCCTGCCTATTTTTTTCAAATTTCATCCTAGCCCCCCCCCCCCCCTAAAAATCAAATGGTAGCTCCCTAACTTGGTGTACATTTCTTTCAAGAAATAGTCAAATCATTCCAGAAAGGCGGAGCTGCCCACTTCAGACAATTGTGCCTTAAAAATCATTTACATCTAATTTATACTTTCTAAATATATTTCTATATTTTTAGGGGGGGGGGGGGGGGCTAGGATGAAAAATGTTGTCCTGCATTTTTTTTAGCTGTAATCTCTGTCCTGCCTTTTTACTTTTCACTGTGTTCGGTCCTGCCTTTTTTTTTGTTTATCCTGCCTTTTTTTTTTACCTAAATTGTCTTCCTGACTTTTTATTTTTGCAAGTGTCTCATCCTGCCTTTTTTTTACTCAAAACTCCTGTCCTGCCTATTTCTTTCAAATTTCATCCTAGCCCCCCCCCTCCCCCCTAAAAATCAAATGGTAGCTCCCTAACTTGGTGTACATTTCTTTCAAGAAATGGTCAAGAATCATTCCAGAAAGGCGGAGCTGCCCACTTCAGACAATTGTGCCTTAAAAATCATTTACATCTAATTTATACTTTCTAAACATATTTCTATATTTTTCTAAGGAACTATGCAATATGAAGAACACATGAATTTTAATGCAGACTCCCGAGTTCGTGGTCTCAAGCTAAAATTCTGCTATCTGTCTCATTAGTCAATCTCTTTACTATTTAAAAGCAAATATTTTTGAAAAACATATTTAGATTCAAAATAATTATGTTGCAGCATAAATCATGTATGTGTCAATTAGTATTATTATTTATGAAATGACAGACCCCCCTAAAATAAAACCCACAAAAAGTCAGTTTGAATACATATAAATCTTCAAGTTTATCATTGTAGTAAGCTGTTTTTATATTGATTTCAATAGGCAAATAATTTATTGAAAAGAGGGGGAGAGGAGAACTTAATTTGAATTGTTATTTTTATTTTAAACATTTAATATAGTATATGCTGCATAACAAAACAAAAATTGCAATGTAGCTATGTATGTGCAATATATAAAATTATTTTTCTGTATGCATTTTTTATATAATAAGTGAAGTAATGTATTTAATGTAATTTTTCATTGCTTTACAAAGATATCATGAAGGAAATATTGAGTGATAAACTGATAATTTGCAAAAATGTTTTGAATGACATAATTTTTCCAAAGACAATGATGTTCTTCTCTTGCATTTGTCTTAAACTTGCAGAGAAGTTGATATGTTAGGTTATAATTTGTAGAATTACATATGTAGAGGTCAACATTTGTTCAGACTTCAGGAGTTGAATGCATTTTATTAATGAAAATCCTCATTGTCGATCAGGGATTTGTAAAGCAGTGGTAGTGTATTTCCATGTTGTTTTGTGAAACTGTTTTATTTATATATGTATCAGCATATTTCCATGTTGTTTTTACACTATTTTGCTTTGTGTTATTATTTCAGATATTTATTAAACTGTTATGACAATTTCGTCTTTCTTAGTCATTTTAATTTTTTCTGATGGGTTTATTAGCGATACACAATCACAAGATGGCAATCAATTTGGTAAATTTTTGTCAGACAATTCATTATTTAAACAAGAATGTGTCCATAGTACACAGATGCCCCATCAGCATTTTAATAACAAAGAACATATAATAGGGAACATGTGTACTAAGTTTCAAGGTTGATAGGACTTCAACTTCATCCAAAACTACCTTGACCAAAAACTCCAACCTGAAGTGGGACAGACTGACAAACGGGCAAACAGACAGACAGTCAATTGGACCCATAGACCAGAAAACATAATGCCCCTCTACTATCTTAGGTGGGGCATAACAAGCTGAGAGGGTATGACATTAAGTAAAAAGTGTCTTGACAATATTTGTTGGAAGAAGTGAAGAACAAGGGGATTGCAATGATGTCCCCACTTTGATTAATTGATTGATTGTTGTTTAAGCCACTTTCAACACTATTGTGCTATTTAGTCGCAGACACTTTTTATTGGTGGAGGAATCCAGTGACCAGAGAAAACAAATGACCTTCTGTAGGCAAACTGATAATCAAAGTCAATTAAACCCCAACTTTAAGATTGGGTGTATTGAAATATAAAATAACATCAGAAGTAAGAGTAGCACATACATTTGTACATAATGGAAAAAGTTGATTTGAAACAAAAGAGTCTCTTAGAGAAGTTATGAAAAAGCCATTTATCCCCTTCAAAGTCGAAAATTTATAAAAGTATTATAGATCCCTCATAGAATTCATAAATGTACATAAGAAATTAGCCGCATATATATGTATATCTCAGATTTTACAGTTTTAAATTTGTCTTACATAATTGCAAACTTCAACAGCTTCTTAGATTTTAGTGAAAAACCAAAATATTTGCCAAAATACTAATTTTTGTCGATCCTGCAACTTTTGTTGTAGAAAGCTCGACATAGGGATAGTGATCCGGCGGCGGGGATGGTGTTAGCTCACTTCTTCAAAGCTTTATATTTCAGAAGGTGGAAGACCTTGATGCTTCATACTTTGTATATAGATGCCTAATGTTACGAAGTTTCCGTCAGTCACTTGTCCAATGTCCTTGACCTCATTTTTATGGTTCAGTGACCACTTGAAAAAAAAGTTAAGATTTTTTGTAATGTTGATTTCTCTCTTATCATATGTATAAGGATTACTATATTTGGTATGTGCGTACCTTGCAAGGTTCTCATGCCCATCAGACAGTTTTCACTTGACCTCATTTCATGGCTCAGTGAACAAGGTTAAGTTTTGGTGGTCATGTTCATATCTCAGATACTATAAGCAATAGGGTTAGTAAATTCGGTGTATGGAAGGACTGTAAGGAGTACATGTCCAACTGGCAGGTGTCATCTGACCTTGACCTCATTTTCATGGTTCAGTGGTTATAGTTAAGTTTTGTGTTTTGGTCTGTTTTCTCATATTTTATGCAATAGGTCTACCATATTTGTTGTATGGAATGATTGTAAGGTGAACATGTCTAGCGGACAGATGTCATCTGACCTTGACCTCATTTTCATGGTTCAGTGGTCAAGTTAAGTTTTTTAAGTTTTGGTCTTTTTATTTGATACTATACGCCATAGGTCAACTATATTAAGTGTATGGAAATATTTTATGATCTATATATTAGTCGCGCAGGTTTTATTTGACCTTGACCTTATTTTCACGGTTCATTGCTCAGTGTTAAGTTTTTGTGTTTTGGTCTATTTTTTTTAAACTATAAGTTTTAGGTCAACTATATTTGTTTAATGGAATAAAATTGAGAATGGAAATGGGGAATGTGTCAAAGAGACAACAACCCGACCAAAATAAAAAAACACAACAGCAGAAGGTCACCAACAGGTCTTCAATGTAGCGAGAAATTCCCGCACCCGGAGGCGTCCTTCAGCTGGCCCCTAAACAAATATATACTAGTTCAGTGATAATGAACGCCATACTAATTTCCAAATTGTACACAAGAAACTAAAATTTAAATAATACAAGACTAACAAAGGCCAGAGGCTCCTGACTTGGGACAGGCGCAAAAATGCGGCAGGGTTAAACATGTTTGTGAGATCTCAACCCTCCCCTATACCTCTAACCAGTGTAGAAAAGTAAAAGCATAACAATACGCACATTAAAATTCAGTTCAAGAGAAGTCCGAGTCTGATGTCAGAAGATGTAACCAAAGAAAATAAACAAAATGACAATAATACATAAATAACAACAGACTACTAGCAGTTAACTGACATGCCAGCTCCAGACTTCAATTAAACTGACTGAAAGATTATGATTTCATCATATGAACATCAGGCACAATCCTTCCCGTAAGGGGTTTAGTATCATACCATCATAACATATATGAGAAGAACATAACCCGTGTCATGCCAACAACTGTTTTTAGAATAAATGTGTTTAGTTCCGACGCAAAGACCTTATCAGTGACTCAATATTAACGCCAAAATATGCAAATTTTAATGACTTGACAACAGTATCGTAATTATATCCCTTCTTAATAAGTCTATTCAAAGGTTTTGTAAGTTTATGAGGTGAATACTGACACCTTTGTGCTTTATAAAGAATATTTCCATAAAAAATTGGATGTGAAATACCTGAACGTATAAAAAGTCTGCATGTTGAGCTATATTTACGAATGATGTCTTTATACCGATGATAAAATTTAGTAAATGTTTTGACTAGTTTGTGATATCGAAAACCCTGGTGTAATAATTTTTCAGTAATACATAAATTTCTCTCGTTAAAATCTAAAACATTGTTACATACACGAGCGAATCGTACAAGTTGAGATATATAAACACCGTAAGATGGTGACAAGGGAACGTCACCATCTAAAAACGGATAATTAACGAAAGGAAATAAAAAATCATCCCTTTTATCATAAATTTTAGTATTCAGCTTTCCGTTAGTGATATAGATATCAAGATCGAGGAAAGGGCAGTGGTCATTGTTAGTATTAGCTTTATTTAAAGTGAGTTCACCAGGATAAATTTCATTAATATACATACTGAAGTCGTCATTATTGAGAGCCAAAATATCATCCAAATATCTAAAAGTATTATTAAATTTGTTTATCAGATGTTGTTTTGATGGGTCTTTGCTTATTTTTGTCATAAATTGTAACTCGTAACAATACAAAAAGAGGTCCGCAATAAGTGGTGCACAGTTAGTCCCCATTGGAATTCCGATAATCTGACGATATACGGAATCCCCAAAGCTAACAAAAATGTTATCTAGTAAAAATTCAAGGGCATATATAGTATCAAAGCATGTCCAATTAACATAGTTTTTTTGTTTATTGCTACTAAAAAATGACCTAAAAGAGTTTGAACATATATATTCACATTCTGATTTTTTGAATGCCCATTTAATTAGGTGTGTGAATTTTTTCTTAATGAGAATGTGAGGCAATGTGGTATACAGGGTAGAAAAATCAAAACTTTGAACAGATTCAAAATCACCAATATAAGCATGCAATTTATCAAGTACTTCCAACGAGTTCTTGACACTCCAAAAGTAATTTATTCCACTATTTTCGAAGGCCTTATTTGAACAATTTATTATAAGGTTTTTAATTGTACCAAGTGTGCTGGTAAGAATAATAGACAATTTAGTAGTTGAACAATGACTTGAAGACGAAATAAATCTATATTTGTAAGGGGTTTTGTGTAGCTTCGGAAGCCAATACATAGTTGGAACTTTCATTGTATTTGGCTCTGCTTGTAAAGCGGAGGCTAAAAGTTTATGTTTGTTACAGATTTCGTTTTCTGAAAATGGAGTCAGTTGGAATGTTGGTGAATTGGTGATTTCCTTTTTCAGAACCTCGATGTAAAATTTACGTCAAACAATAATAATATTATTAGCAGCTTTATCGGCCGGGACAAAAACAAATTCCTTGGCTAGTTCTTTTAGTTTATGTTTGATACGAGAAATAGGTTTATTGTGGTTATTGTTAATAGTAAAATGTTCTTTAAAATGTTGAATACGTATATCAACTATCTTCATTACTGAATTAAAAAAAGAGTCCAAAGATTTTTTGTCAGCTTTTTCCCGTTTTATCCATTTCATACAGTAAGTATGGAGTGAGTCGTGGATGATATTACGACACTCATTCCAATTAATAATTGACGGGGGACGATATTTAGGTCCTTTACTGAGAAATGATTTTAACTCTCGGTCTTGAACGATGTTAAGATCTCCTGTTATAACATGGGAAATGGGTCCATAAATATATTCGGAATTACTGCAATTACATAAAGTAGGTGTATTTTCACTGATATTAACATCTTTACACAATTGACTATAATTAAACACAAATTTCCGGGTAGATTTCTTGTAAATATAACAAATAAGAGGTAGCTCAGTATTGTCAAAATATCCAGGAATTTGTTCTTTAACAGAATGGTCGTTAAATATACCGGCAATATTTACAAAATCAAAGCCTTTATTGACATACTTAATTTTAATAAAATGTTTTTTATGATCTTCAGGGCGATCAATTTTGGGAAATAATTTAGAATAACAATATGCCATAATAATTAGAACAATTTCATACTTAGGACTGCTATATGAAATTGTGTTGCAATCCTCCAAGAAGCATTGTTAGCTGTACATGTCAGTCTGGCATGGTTAATCTGACCTTGACCTCATTTTCATGGTTCATTGGACTTTGTTTAGTTATCTTGGTTAATGTGATTTTAATGGACAGTTGTAATAAAGCTTTATACTGAGGACTATCAAAATAATATCAATGATTAGTAAAGAAAGAAGGCGAGATATTTCAGCGTGTGCACTCTTGTGAGATCAAGATATACATACTTAGATATTGCAAAGGATTCACAGAAAAAGATCTTTTAAAAATGAAAAAGTGGAGAATCTATTTTTTATTATTACAAAATACTTCATGTCAAATTTCTGTTTACAATGCACAAAAAATATAACTGTTCCATTTCTTGACCTTGTAGCAAAATATTTGACAAACAATAAAGATAAGAAATTGTTAATATTGAAATCATACATGTCATTATTTTGTTTATGAGATACATGGTCCATATAAATTGACATACTTTGATGAAATTGAAATCTATAAGAGGACTTTACTTGTAAGTACAAAATAAACAAAGGGATTCCATGTAATGGATAAAAGCAAGAATTAATCAACCTAGAGATGTACTTCTGGATAATAAAAGTTAGAGTAAATATAACTGATTAGAAACAATCAATAATTTAAGTTCATTTACTGCTGTGTTTTCAATACTGAATAAGATACGATATATATCCCTTTATTTACAATTGTGAAAAATAGGTAAGATAATTTGTTCCTTGTTTTACTGCATTCCAAAAAAAAACCAAAAAAAAAAAACCCACTACTCCATTTCCTGATGTTATCCCTCCACAGCCCTAGATGGCTATATTATCATTTTTCTGTGTTTTTATCATAGGATTTCTGTCTCATTGACACACCCTACATCTCCTTTTATTCATATTGATAGAGAACATATTGCCATTCTTTACTAATTTCATCTCCATTTTTGTTATTAATTGGGCTTTTTTTCAATCAACATTCAAATGAATAAACTAAAATAACATGTCAAGTAGCTTGGGCATTTATACATTAACAGTATAACATATTTTATCCAACACACAGGGGGACCCACAAAAAAAAACCGAAATTAAGCAAGGTGTCGGAATACTCAGGTTTTTTTCTGCAAGATAGGCTATTTTGGGACCATGGAAATGTGTCAGTTAAAGCAAGATGTGGAATACAAGGCAGGTTACACTGTATTGTGTATTTGTTCTTATTCTTATTATGCATGAAATATTTGCCACTGGATTTTATACCTTTGAAAATCAATCAATACATAGTCAAAATAAACTAGAGCTCTAAAGAGCTGGTGTTGCTCACCTATATAGGTCTTTTGGGACAGGTGAGCTAAAAGTAAATTAAAATCAATTTGTCAATTTCTTCTGACAAAATTGTCAGCAGATGGAAAAAGAGGGATTTAAATTGAGATTTTTTTCAACCAGCCAAATGGGAAATTTTAGAAGACTTCCATACAGTAAACTCAATAAGGTCAATAAAATCCCTTGAAAACTGTTTAAGAGTGGTCTCCTAATAATAAGTATAAAACTTTGTGTCAATAATTTATTTCCATATTTATATTGTATGAAAACATCAACACATGATATGAAGTCACATCAATAGTTTCTGGTTAATGATATTTCTAGCGTAATAAAAGAGAAATTACAAAAATAACAAGTGAAACTGTGAGCTACTGCTCACTGATGATACCCTCCCCGGAAGTGGATAATATTAATAGTGTAAAAATATGCAAGTGTTCTGTAAACAGGAAGTTGTCGAGTGATGAATCTGAAAACGCATCACACAGTATAGCTGACTTAGATAAACCCTGAAACCAAATTTCAGAAATCCTTGTATTGTAGTTCCTGAGAAAAATGCGATGAAAAATATTCATGGGATGGACAGACTGACAGACAGAGGTAAAACAGTATACCCCTCCTTTTTTAAAGCGGGGGTATAATCACAATTATATGGATATTGGATATAATTTTTCTTAATTACTTGCAATCACAATTTTAACATATCAATGTCATGAATGTTAAGCCTAATTATTTGAAAAAAAAATATGCATTTCGTTGTGTTTAAATTTTTATAAAAACTCTTGAAGCTTAATATATTAGCACAATGAACTCTGAAGTAAACATGTGAAACACAAATGATATACAATCATGGAACCTGAAGTTAACATGTGAAACACAAATGATATACAATCATAGAACCTGAAGTTAACATGTGAAACACAAATGATATACAATCATAGAACCCTGAAGTAAACATGTGAAACACAAATGATATACATTCAACTTATCTGGTGGGTTTTTCTAGCAGAAATTTTAGTAAGATTATGCACATAATTGTTGTTAAAACAAGTGGCGGATGATCCGCGGATCCACCGTTTTGAAAAGAGGGGGTTCCAACCATATTATGTCCCCATTCAAAAGCATTAATCATAAAAAAAAAAGGGGGGGATTCCTACCCCTATGCTAAACGTATTACTGTTATCATAGATATTTATGCAACACTTGACTAAAATTCAATTTTTATCAAATGAAAGTCAATCAAACTATAGATTCATGTCTGTATTTCAAAATAGAAAAGACTAAATATCAAGACATGAAGATTCTTCATTATGAATTCTGTTTCAGCTCTGAATCAATATTTAATATTGTAAGCTAAGGTTTCTTAATGATTTTATTAAACATTTTCAACCATCCTAAACAAAGAATTTTCTGCACTTAACCATTGAAACTGACATAGATTTCAAACTTAAATAAAAAAAATTCTTCTCTAAACAATGTTTATCAATTTGTATAAAGCTAATCTACAATTGTCTAAGCAAAGATGTCTTTCAGACAACCTTCTTAATAAATTTTCAAATTGGAAACATATTAGAATATTGTAGAGTTTGTATTTAACCAATAGGTTGTGTTTCTTTCATCATCCACTTTAGGGCCTCTTGTTTTCCTTGTCGTTTCAACTCAGCGCCCACTTCATCTCTGACTTGTGTATGGTAATCATTGATCCAGGTCATCTGTAATACAAGAACTTAATTACTATTTTTTTTATTTATTTACAAACAATATTTTACCTACTAAATTATCTCCCCATATGCAACATTTTAATGATCAATGAATGGTGAAAATTCATCTGTTTTACAAAAAACAAATAACTAGATATATTTCAAACAATATGTGACCTACCAAATTATATCCCCAATTGAAGTAGTTGACTTACAAAATTATCTCCCCTATTAAAATATTTGATTTACTAAATTATCTCCCTTATTGAAATATTTGAGTTGAAATTATCTGCCAATCTGCAATATTTCATATATTTCAACAAGCAATGAACTGTCAAACTGAAATCAAGGTAGAGCAACCCTGTCTAATACACATATATTCCTTACCGGTATACATTCTCATGCAAAATATTATTATACTATTCATATATCTTTCATACTTTTTGAGATATAGATATCACAGTGAGGTAACGGAACTGCACGTTTTATAATGTTTTGGTCATTTGGGAGACTGTTAAGTGGGGCTCCTACATTCAAAACAATAACAAGTTGCTTGATGGGAAGTTTGATGAACTCAAGTGTTACTATAAAACACTTCTGCTTCCAAGTTTTGATAATGGAAACATTCAATACATATATATGAACCAATCAAATAATAAATACAACATATATAAATCCTGTTTCCTTTTCATAAACGTGACCTACCAACTTTTTTCCTTTATTTGTGACAATTTTACCTATCGTGTTTGTTTGTTTTGTTCTTGCATCATTATCATTATTATTAAATTTGATGCCACTGTCGTACAAGCGAGAGGTTTAGCGCTATAAAAATCTATCGTTTTCTACATTTGAAAATGCCTGTACCAAGTCAGGAATATGTCAGTTCTTGTCCATTCATTTTTCATGTGTTTTGTCATTTGATTTTGCCATGTGATTATGGACTTTACGATTGGATTCTCCATTGAGTTCAGTATTTTTGTGATTTTACTTTTTGTTACTTTGTCACTGAGTCAGTCCTAAAAACTTGAGCTAGTGTAGTGGGAAAAAGTTGTCAATATAACTAAAATAGACTTGTTTCACCAATTCCACTAAACAAATATTTCATTAAATATTATTTAAGAAATAATTCATGGGGGCTTGAATATATTGTTATTTTACCACGGGTTGGCCCTTTATGACAAATATTTTACCCTGAGCGATAGCGAGGGGTAAAATATCGGCATAAAGGGACAACCCGTGGTAAAATCTAGATATATTCAAGCCCCCATGAATTATTTCGATTCTAATAGGACAAATACGACAATTTTTTGGGATCGAAGCGCTCTAGGTGGAGGCCATTATTTGCCGTTCCCATAAATTTACGCACTTGTAGATTGGCGTAAAAGAACGGAGCAAACAGAATAAGTGACATGCTCAAACTATTCACAAAACTTATTTAGATAGATTTGGATGAATTTTAATGATAACTTACTGATATGTCTTCTATGTATATAAAAATATGGGCTTATACCACATTTTAGCATCGTTGTTTACGTTTCCTTGTTGTGATGTTTTTCGATCAAAAGCGTGTATTTTCCCGTAAAATGCTTAAATTATAACGTCATCATTCTATGACGTCGGACACTTCATTCATAAAAAAACATATGACGTGGGAGTACGATCAGAACAGCCAATGCAATATATTCATATTTTACCACGGGTGTGTACTCAAAGCGTTTGAAGGACGTCATGTTAGAATTACACTTATGATGATGTCATGTCATGCATTATTACCCACAATCCTTTACCTGATCAATAAAAGCTTTAAATGAGGGACCTAATGTATAAGAAACAAAAGATCAAAACATTTAAGTGTAAATGTGAACACTGATATATTTTTATAATAATTATATTTATTGTATAGCAATATAATATTTCCCACAGAAAGTTACCAAAAGTTAGCGTGCAATAAATTCCAATATTGCACTAGTGCAATAAATCTTCAAAATTCCTGACGTCATCAACGACAAAATCTTATTTTAAACCAATTTTTAATTTCAAATATTACATTGCTATACAATAAAAGGGTTATTGCATGAATATTGGGGAATATTGTCACTCGTAAAATATATATTGCACGAGCTTGCTTGAAATTCTACTCAGGACAATATTCCCCAATATTCATGCAATAACCCTATAATATTGGATAGTTCATACCTCTTTTTCTGTAAGTAATGATGGATCTATCATTTTATTCTGAAGTGGTACTAAGGTGATTGTTTCAAATGTTAAAAATCCTTTGTTCTTAAAGTTGTGCTAAAAACAAACAAAGTATTTAAAAGTATATAAGCAAATATTAAATCTGCAACATTCTACTGTTTTCATTGGAGATTATGATCACCTCTTTAAAAGGTTATATTAGGTATCCAAAGCCTTGTTTCTATTTTTTAGCATATTGATGGTCAAAATAAAAAAATCTTGCTAATTTAGAATTATGAATTTATGACATCCTGATTTCACACAAAACAACTATGAAGCAGACCAAAAGAAAAAAGTTTATAGAGACTTCAAGAATTTTGTTTAAGAATTGAATGCTCTTTTTTGTAAGTTTATTGGGGTGTTACAGCATTGACCGAAATACATTTTGTATGAAGCGCTTCCACTAAAAATGTGCACACGGTCCATGCTTTTACAACCCTATAAAAATACAAAAAAAAGCATTCAATACTTATAATTACATTTTTTACCGAGGATCATGAAAACACGCCTTTTGTCAAGTTTTTATTTCATTTACCTGTGCACTTTATTGTGGCACCTTGTGTCATCATGAATGATAAGTCGCTTTGTGTAATGCAATTGATTAAGGAATATCACGAGATTGCCAGTAGGCCAATCAGAATAACATATTATAATGAAACAAACATCTAAAGTAATTATGTTAAAATGAAGACGCTCAGAATACAAGAAAGCTAATGCATCAAGCTATGAAGTTGTTCAAAGAATATTGACATTCTTAATAACATGTTAAGATTCTTGCAAAAGACAATTAAAAAATACACATTGAATGCCATTTTCTTGATACATGTACATTATTTACAGATGTTATATATAAAGTAAGGACTTGATGTAATTAAAGGTCAAAGATTTACAACACATGGCATTCTTGACCTTGAAATACATTTTAAAGAAAAACAAGAACTATCTTTAAACAAGAGGCTCTCAAGAGCCTGAATCGCTCACCTGAATTTTTTTTGTTTAATCTCTCATCAATGATTATTTTGGCTTTTCAATTTATTTAAATGTTCTTTGAATCGTCCTATTCTCTTCAAAAGCAAAAAAAAAAAAAAAATCTCCTTTGTTCTATTTTAGCCATAGGAGATAGATGTTTCTTGACATACAAGGAAATGAAATATAAAATATATACTAGATACTCTGAAACTCTGAAACTCATTTAGCCTAAGTTTGGCTGAAATTGATACAGCAGTTTCAAAGGAGAAGATTTTTTAAAGTAAGTCAACATGATGAACAAATTGTGAAAAAAGTCTTTAAAGGGCAATAACTCCTTAAGAGGTCAATTGACAATTTTGGTCAAATTGACTTAATTGTAGATCATACTTTGTTGATCATTTTTGCTGTTTACAGTTTATCTTTATCTATAATAATATTCAAGATAATGACCAAAAAACTGCAAAATTTCCTTAAAATTACCAATTAAGTGGCAGCAACCCAACAATGGTTTGTTTGATTCATCTGAAAATTTTAGAGCTGATAGATATTGACCTAATGAACAATTTAACTCTTGTCAGATTTGCTCTAAATGCTTTCGTTTTTGAGATATAAGCCAAAAACTGCATTTGACCCCTATGTTCTATTTTAAGTAACGGCGGCCATGTTTTTTGACGGATCAAAAATCAAGCACACACTTTGTGCAGGATAATCTAAGGAACAAACATGCTAAGTTTCATTCAAATTCATTCAGTAGTTTCAGATGAGAAGAATTTTTAAAGTTAGCAAATATGATGAACAAATTGTGAAAATTGTCATTAAAGGACAATAACCCCTTAAGGGGTCAATTGACAATTTTGGTCATATAAAAACTTATTTGTAGATCTTACTTTGCTGATCATTTTTGCTGTTTACAGTTTATCTTTATCTATAATAATATTCAAGATAATGACCAAAAACTGCAAAATTTCCTTAAAATTACCAATTAAGTGGCAGCAATCCAACAATGGTTTGTTTGATTCTGACTCATCTGAAAATTTCAGGGCTGATAGATCTTGACATAATGAACAATGTTACCCCTTGTCAGATTTGCTCTAAATGCTTTCGTTTTTGAGATATAAGCCAAAAACTGCATTTGACCCCTCTGTTCTATTTTAAGTAATGGCGGCCATGTTTTTTGACGGATCAAAAATCGAAGCACACACTTTGTGCAGGATACTCTAAGGAACAATCATGCTAAGTTTCATTCAAATCCATTCAGTAGTTTCAGAGGAGAAGATGTTTGAAAAATTGTTATTGACGACAGAAAAGCTAACATGGCCTTTTAGGCCAGGTGAGCTAAAAAGATATCCGACGTATTTAAATTTGGGTATATGTTTAAAACTATCATTTCGATAACCTTCAGAAGCACAATCATTATGACTTAATGATGCAGGACCTCTTAAATTAAAACTCCATCTGAATGTAAGTACAAAAAATTCTTTACTAAGTCTGGTACGTTATATTAAGGCAATAAAATATAACACCTAAACAATTTATTTGTAAAAAAATCCAGTGCAAATAACAAGAAACAAATATACATTTACTACTGTTTACATTAAACTTAATTCATGGTTAACAAAGCTAGAAACTATTGGTAGCATAAGTAGTATCTTTCTGTTTACATTCACCAAAACCCCGCGGAAATCCTACATGTGTAGGTGCGTTCTAAAGGAAAGTCATAACATGTACGTTCGTACAACAAAGTTTACATTTAAAATTATATAATTGTTCCGAATAAACAGCTGTCATGGATGCAAAGAGCTATTGGAGAAACAATTATTTTAATAAAAATATAGATATTTGTAACATCTAGTTCAAATATTTATAGTTTTTCACTTGCTTTCCATCACGATATAATTTTCGAGACGTTTTTTCAAACACAACCGAATCACCCACCATGACAGCATTTTGTCCAATCACAGAACGGATTTTCGAGCATGCATATTTTGTTGCCATAGTTAAGCGTCCTTAAGTTCAAAGGGCACATACCAAAACTATACCGACTAGGTCGGTAAAATCTTATCTGTTCCTGCACAGAAAAGCTGTCACTCACAGCATGTATTCAGAGGATTTATTAAAGGTGAGGAATACGTAAAATTAGAAACACAAGTGACTGTAACAAATTAATAAACAATATAACTAATTTCAAAGTGAAATTGTTAGATAGGGGTTATAATAACGTGGAAAAAGATGATAGTATTGCTGATGCTTTATCAATTCACCGTTTCAGAATCTAATGCATCCTGGGTAATATTTTCAAAATTGAACACCAAAACGTCTTGATTGGTTAAAAATGCCATAAACAATGGAAATTTAACCAATGGGGTGATGTTATTTTCATTTTGGGGTATGAACAATGAAATTACCCATGATGCTTTAGATTCTGAAACGGCCAATTGACCGTACTGAATTACTACATCAAGTCATATTAACAGAAAAACAAATTATTCCGTTAGTTTTAATAACTAAATATAATCCATATAAAGGTAAAATAAAGAAACGTATAATGAAACACTGGCATTTATTACAGTTTGAAGAAGATTGTGTTCAAATATTCAATACAGCACTAATAATTGTGTATAGCAAACATAAAAGTATTGGAGATATGCTTAGTAGATCAAAGTTGGAGACTTAACATAAAATTGACAGTTGGAACCCTGATGATGGCAGATCTGTCATAATAACTAGATCTATTGAAGAAGAATTAAAATATAAATATATCAATATTTAGTAATACATGAATAATTTTCATATTTGATTAAATTCAAATAATGCATCTTAAAATGACATTCCCAAGCTTAACTGTTGAAACACTAAAGTAGTGTCGGGTCCTATCATACAATATGGGATGCCTGGTTGCACGTGCGTTTTATTATAACAAAACTTTTTTCATGGTATGGTACAATTAATATCCTTGTATCTTCTATTGTTTTAATTCACAAACCTGTGTATCAGCTTTCTTTACTAAAGCCAAGTTTTCTATTCTGACACCAAACTTTCCATCTTCATAGTAACCTGGCTCTGAATGAAAAATTACAACATTTTAAAGTTTAACTGCAATGAAATTGGGATAACAGATACAAAACTTAAAACTTACTGTTCTACTGAAAATTGACACATACTTATTGTGTATATGAAAGAAGTATTTAACTCAAAACTTGTATAAGACCAAGACTCTTTTCACAAAAACATCTTACAAGTTAAAATACTCATAAATCATAAATATTTTTATTATATTTTACAAAAGTTTTGTCACAAGAGAGCTTTATATATGATAGATTTTTATGCCCCACCTACAATAGTACAGGGGCATTATGTTTTCTGGTCTGTGCGTCTGTTCGTCCGTCTGTCCCGCTTCAGGTTAAAGTTTTTGGTCAATGTAGTTTTTAATGAAGTTGAAGTCCAATCGACTTCAAACTTGGTACACATGTTCCCTATGATATGATCTTTCTAATTTTAATGCCAAATTAGAGATTTTAGTCCAATTTCACGGTCCACTGAACATAGAAAATAGTGCGAGTGGGGCATTCGTGTACTGAGGACACATTCTTGTTTTTATCAATTATTAATCAAAGAGCACTGAACAGTAAAGATTGCTTTAATAATGAATTTATCAGTGGGAAGTAAAATTAAATATTGCATTGGTTGTAGTTGATTTAAAAAAACATCAAATCTAGACAGAGGAAGATAACTCTAATTTTTACAGATGGCTTTAACAGTGACATCATTTATATTTTAAGAACAGATATTCGATTCCTGCACCTTGCAAAAGTGATGTAATTTTCTTGACAAATGTTACATCATTTTGTGCCTTGAATATATGACCATATGTAACATCGATAAATTCTGGAAATGTTCATGGATAGGATGTATAGAGTATTATGATCAATGCACTATATTTTGTGTATCAACAAGATAGTGATAAGCCTTGAAAGATTTAGATATCAGGTCAGTCCCGTAAGGTTTTGGTTGCATTTCATGTAATCTTTACCTAAAAACTGTATGTAAAATAGGTGGAGATAAGTATTTTTTGAGTGTGATTTTTCTCTATATATTTCACAAAAGGTACCACTAAAAGGACACTTCCAGGTGCAGGAATTTCTCGTTACATTGAAGACCTGTTGGTGATCTTCCGCTGTTGTTTTTTCTATGGTCGGGTTGTTGTCTCTTTGATACATTCCCCATTTCCATTCTCAATTTTACTTTTTACACGTTCATTTGTTAACAATTTGCTGAGAATCATTGTTATTTTCAGAAAATTTAGTTACAATCTTTCTTTTATAACAGAAAATTTGCCTAAAAATTAAAGTAAGAAAAATTTGGGTAAAAAGGTGTCAGTAGTATATTCATATCAAGGAAAAAGAAAATAACAACACACAAATCAAGCTTCTGTGAGTATTGCATGGCAATACATAGTCCCATACTGGTTAGAAACTCATTGTAATGGAACAAAATTCTAACTTGATCCATATTAACTTGTCATGATATTAACTACATAAAATAACAAACAAACCTACCACCAAATTCTTCAAACAATTTTCTGAAGAAAAGGGAAAAAATCTGAATTGTCATTTATCTTGATACAACGTTTGAACAGAAATCTAGTATTATAAATTTAAAATAAGTATTTCATCAATTCTTATTCTAGGGAAAGGGACTTCAACTGAACAAGGAGAAAAGGTCAAATCCTGATAATCAAACTTACCTGTAACTTGGCTGTGATAAAACAATACACTAAATATCAAATCAATATCTTCAAGCATGAAGAAAAATAGTCTGGAAAACGCATTTGCTGGACTGATGGATTAACAGACAAACAGATGGATAGAGTGCAAACCTAAAGTCCCCTTTGACTTCATTGGTAGGGGACTAAAAATAAACAATAAAACACCAAAAATATAATCATAATAATGGTTCAGTCCAGCCAAATTCTGTTAAATCTGACTTATATTTTATGTGTTGAGAAGACAGAGGACAAATGATACAACATAATAGATTCTTTCTCTTACCATCTGATAAGATCATTCCCTCTTCTAATGGCACATCTGTTAATGAAACTCTGGGACTTATTCCACATGGACCTGTAAATCATAATAATACAACACAATGAATGAACTCAATTTTTCTTAAATACTTTGAAAAAATCTTGGTTTTCAACTTTTCAGGAACTTTCTCCAAAAACATAAACGATACCAATTTCATAACTTAAATTGACAATCCATGTATCAATATAAAATTCTTTCAAGGAATCTATCATTTCTACAATGTAATACTTTCAAATCAAAATATCTATTACTCTCTTTACAAATGCCAGTGTTCTCCCCAGGCCGTTTTAGCACAGCGCTTTTCAGTGCTATTGCAATTCCTCGCAGCGCTATCCAACGCAACCACATCGCTATATTTTTTTTCCGTATTTTTCACTTCGGATCACGTGATCGACTGGTTTACGATTTTTGAATGAATTATTTCCGTTGTATTGAAGAAACTCCACAGGACCAGTCTAATAAATTTTACAAAATGGCGTCTTTGACAGATCAAAATAAACAAAGATTTCATCTATTTTTTTAATTTAAAGAAAATATAGAGGCATATATGAATGAATTGAGATGAAATGAATTGACCGCATTTCCAGACGTCACTCACAAACTTGTTTTACGAAGTTTGAGCAAACGATGATTTTAAAAACAATCAAACACAGGAGTTTGTTACAAATTATTTGCCGGGTTTACTATCCATACAAACCCTGAAAATGAGCATTTCTTTTTTAAAAGTATTAATTATCCCCTATTCGAACTTATAATTGTTTAGTCAGAAATTCTACCATTTGATAACAATTTGAGAGGATATGATTAGAAAAACAAACCCCAACCTGATACGACTGGAGAAATTTACTTTCTCAATGTCCAGCTTGGATGAAGCCATTTAAATATTAAATGTTTAGGTCATTAAAATGAGAATTCTTTATGCTAAAAAATGTCAATTCCTGTCAAACGTCGTAAGGTTAACAGTACACTGCTACAGTTGGTTACAAAACCAAACAGAAACTGACAATGACTTTATTGTTGGTCTTACATGTTTTGCAACATTACCTGATGGAGCTAAACAAATCTTGGCACAGGCAGTCTGGTGTAGATCCATCATGGAAAAAGACTTCTCCTTCAGTTTTATACATAGATAGTGTGAGGATTTAATATATGAATGTACAATGGAGAAAAAAAGACTCTTCTTCTATATCCAAACAATAACATGTTATTAACAAACAAAGCCTCATTAAGAGTTACACTGTAACCTTTCATGAGCATGACTAGTACATCATAACAAGAGGATACATCAACAGCATGATATAATAAGAACACATAACAAATTAATTACAAACAAACCGCATGCCGCGATAAAGTTACTGAGAATTGTCGAAAATTACGCGCTTACCACAGCGCTATCCAAAAAATCTGGGGAGAACACTGTGCCATGTATTTGTATTAAAAAGTTAACTATTACCATTTACTCTGAGATGAATTACAATAATAACCTGTTCTAATAAAGACATCAAACTGTTGAAGGTTTGTCACACTATGTGCATGCTTGAGAACCTTTTAACTGTTTGAAGGGTCAGCAGACATAATACAGGCAAAACTTTTGTCACAACCCAAACTATCTTATATACAGAGCAGCTATAATACTTCTTAGTATCAGAACAGTCTTCAAGAGTATTTAAGCATGTATATTTAACAACATTTAGCATTACATCACTATTGTACATACCTTCATGAACATTAAGGAAAGCTCCCACTCCATGACCAGTTCCATGTAAGTAATCTAAACCAACATTCCAAAGAGATGTCCTGGCTAGTGTGTCTAACATGTGTCCTATAACAGAATATAAGTATTAAGATATATTAAGGTGGTACCCAACACTTTAACTTAAACATGTTAAATTGATTTAGCTCGTTTAATTTTCATAAAATTTTGAAAAAGTAATTAATTTGACACTTTAACAAAAATATAAAAATTTTGAAAATTTTGAACCAACCATTTTATCAGAAAAATTACACTGCTTATATAGCAGTTTGTTGAACACCAATTTTGATCATTGAGAAGCTTACTATTCCCTTAACAACACAACATAATTAAAACGTTTAACTGACTTTACAGAGTTGTCTCCCTGTAGTGTTAGTTACCACCTTAAGAGAACATAGGTAAATAAAACCATACATTGTTATATATTGACCATAAAATATATCGGGATATGAAACACAATTCTTTACAAAAAAAAATCAACACCTATTAAAATGCTTACTCTTAATAATAATCATGTAAAATTTACCAGTACTCAATTAACAAACATGAGGCCAAATACACTTTTCTTTTTTTAGTTTCTGTAGAGTGGTTTCAGGCAGTTGCAAAAAATATATGCATGAAACCTCTCTAAAGTAATACAAAAGTCCCTATTTGGTAAAGGGAGCCCTAAAATTTATCAACTATATAAATGTTTTATACTACAATGGCTTCTTATAAATATTCTACATAAAAAAGAATTGGTTTAAATTACCAAGCAAGTGAAAAACATAAAATGTTGAAGACATATAAAATTAGATGTTTATATGACATTTTACACGAACCTTTGACCCCTTGTGGGAAAACGGCTGTACACAGGTTAATATTTCCTTTCAGAACTCTTGTAAAACATTCCTAAATATAGAATAATCAAAACAAGTAAATTATTGACAAAAATGTGACAAAGATTTGTTTTCTTTGATTAGATTTTAATAGATGGACATGTTCGGTTTACTCTTCTTTTGACTGACAACTAGAAGATACACATGAAACTTCTTAATGTTTGTATGGCAAGATTAATCTACAAAATTGTAATATTTTATGTGAAAGTTATAAAATTTTCTATCAAATATAATTGAAAATAGTTATTAATTAAATCATAACTTTAATAAAATGCTTTTCTATTTTCCATGCATGTTATTTATTTAAAGGGTGACAAAAGACTTAATGCAAATACAAAAAAGACAAATAACTTCTAAATTTGTAGACAGATTCAAAATAAAATATATAGATTCCACAACTGCAACAAGTGTGTTACGATATTTCTTCACTCAAGACAGTTAAATTTTAATATTTAAAGACAAGGCTTTGCCGATCTTTTTCAATAGTTAAAATTTATGTGTCGAGAGTGGAGAAATATCATAATACATGAGTTATATTGGTGGAATCTGTTTCTCTAATGATTTTTATCCTTCTTTTTCAAAGATTTGAAGAAAGTTGTGTACTTTTTATGTACGTCATCAGGCATGGTCGCCTTTTTTCATGACTTTACAATAGGAAAATTCAGAAGAAACAAAGAAAATTTAAGGTCACAATAAAATTTCGACCAATCGTTTGCTGAGAACAAATTTTTCACTAGAGATAAGAAATATTTTTCTAACACCGGTCAGGAAATGTAAAAATAAGCATGAAAATTAGAGAAAAATTCATTTGACATACTTTTAATCACATTTTACTACACAATAAAACGAGTTACATTAAATCTTAACTAGATATACTGTGAGATAATATTACTCTAAAATGATAAGGTACCTTTTCAAAATCTGTTGGTGTTCCAAAGTGCATTGTTCTGGTAACATCTGTTGTTCCATCTCTATAAAAACAAGTATCCAATAAGTAAGTAATAGACAACTTTAGAGTTCGATGCATTTCCGTCAAAAAATCTGGTTTTAGAGAGCGTCATTTGTGCGTTTAGGGGCGTTGTCACTTCCATTCAAATGTTGAGCAAGTGGTTGGAAAACTATAATTCTATATTGTACGAATTATTCGGCAAATCGAATTCTCAAAATTGACAATCAGCATTGCTGTCATTAGGGAATTGTCATTAAAGGGAAACTTCGCAAAAAATCAAAAATTGATATTATGTTCATTCTGTATAAAAATGCTCAAATTCATAGATATTTAAGTTTTATTCTGCTAGATAAGAGATCACCATCGATTTTAAATTTAGAGTATCAATTCTCTGCAGTCGGCCATTTTGTCACCTTCTCCGATTTGCACCCAAGATATGTCTAAGGACCAAAACTACAATAACCCGATGTAGTCGTAATTGCGTGTCGATATCTTGTCAATCGTAAGGTTGTTTTATCCGACTAGTTAACTAAGTTGATACAGAAATTTTTTTTTATTTTTTTAAATTAATAACAATGATCTGTTATTTTTAACAAAAATGATAATATTGGAATTAGTTAAAAAGTAAAAATTTCAAATCATAAATAAGTGTTCTGAGAAACTTGAATTGTTTTCGGAAATCTAATCAGTTCATAATTCTTTTATGTAATAAACTTTATTCAAATAAATTAGGATCTTTGCTCCACTGATCACCCGCATCGCTAAAGGTATTACTCCCAAAGGTATTGCAGGGGTTGTGAGGTGACACGTCCAGGTATTCAAGTGATTTCCTGTCGAGCTTGCAAATTCATGCATCGTTTCACCTCTTAGGGTATTGATCAGTGTACACGGCCGATAACATAACTTTCCATTTTGAATTATTAGGTGTATAATATGCATCTCTATCTTGCGTGTCTGAAAGTGATATAATATACTAGTCATTACTAAACTCATAAACTTGTTTATGAATAACATTTCTGGTGTAAAGAAAATTATTTATAAAAATATAAATAATACCTAAAAATAAACAACATATTTGATGTCAGAACTAAAAATCTATATACATATTTTATCCAAGGGTAAATTTGGTAAAATGTAATTTATACTATTTTTTAAAAGACTAGTCCACGTATGCCAACAGTATGTAATCATCAAATGTCGAAAGACTATTTTATACCAAAAGAAGAAGAAGAAGACAAAGAGATTAAAATACAGGTTGATATATAACTTTCTTTGGCTCATCGAAGTTATGGACATTTATATATCAATTAGATTGTTCTCGAATAAAGGAAGAAATTATCACAATTGTTCGGATATGCATGTAATATGTAGACAACTGGACGTACACTAATAATCCCTAAGGGATGTGAATATTTCCCAGGAAAACTATAGAGAATTCAAAGTTTCAAATCAATTTCAGGATTTATTTTCTTTCTTGATATTCAAGGACAGCAATTCAAAGAACAAATGCTTGTGCGCTTTAGGAGTATTCTTGCCAGTTGAAACAGACTTATAATTACATTAAACAATACGGAAAGATGACATTAAATTCGTTCTGTTTTTTTTTTTATACATCGTTGGTCAAATAGCTTAAGTATTATATATAGTTGGGCCCAATATTGTTACGGTGTGAGACGAAGACTATTTTGTTAAGGACATTCCCGATTATGTTTAAATTTTGTTGATGTTTTTCAAACTTGAAAAGCATATATGTTCGTTAATTTCGATTCCATTTCAAAAGATTCTTAATTTTTCTGTCAATTTTTTAAAAACATCTTTTTCAAAGATCTGAAGTATTGGTGCGTTGTGAGATTTGAAATATTTTGATGAGAACATTAATTCCTAAATAGGTAATTAAAGATAACTTTGGATGGGCTAAATTGCATAATTGCAATTGTTAATGATCTGTTTGAAATATTTAAGGCTGCCGATCCGAATCTAAAAAAGTACAATTTTTAGTTCAAACACTCGTGATTAAAAGGCTATTTTTATTTATGAATTTATACTTCAATTAAAATAATTAAGTATTTTATCGTTACTGAATTAATCAAAAGTCATAATTCAATTAAAAGTGATCTTATCATGCTTATGCAAAATATTAAAATATACAAGAGCTATCCAGTTATTGTCGGACCTTATTATTACCGTTAATTAATTTCAGATATTTTTTTACATTTCTGTGTCTAAAACTTTGACTGACTCCCGTTTACAATCCATACGATATGTTGTTCACATCTGCAATGCCAGTAAACTGTGACGCCTAGATTTCACTGATGAGGATCAAAGGATTAGAATTACATAGTGCTAATCTTTTAATTACCTTGAGTTAACCTACGCATTCAACATTCTTTAGGTGTCACAAAACAATACACATTTTATTTCCACCGTACAAGCAAGTGAAAATGTTTGCTGGAAGGAAGCAAAAAGGTCAGAATACAAACATGTATTTTAATACACTTTTGATCATGTCAATTTCATATGTTTGTTTAAAGTATTTGTAGAAAAAAAACCATAAAAATGTTCTATTGTATGAATTAACTTTATTATTAAAATTCGTTTTAGAATATCCACACGATCTAATTATAAAAGTTGTATGGCTATCACTTATTTTTCATTGGTTTATAGCTACACCAAAAGTCGTCAATGCGCTTTAAATCGCGTTATTAGATAGTTAACGAACAAGACTTAAATGAGATATTTTTACTCCCGGCATGCATCAAAGACTTAAACTACGTCACATAAGTCGGGAAGTTTCAAGAAATAAAATTAATAATTCCCAATTTTCTTCTTTATTAGAATTCATATCAAAATAAAACTTGGTGAATATGTTTTTTATGCAGGGACTAAACTTAACGGTCGCCCGGGCGCCCGAGGCGACCAGATTTTTGGCTGGGCGAATATATTTAGTCATCATGGTCGCCCAGCTGGCGACTGTAAAAAAAAATGAAGTAAATCCCATTTGTACCCTTTCCCCCGCGATATTAACAAAGACTGTTCCCAAAAGGAAACCTGTTTGTCTTATCAAAGCGATAAAGAAATATAGAGTATTTCCGAAAACCAGTAGGTTATTTCTAATAACTGAACCCAGTCGAATAGCTATGTTTTCAATCCGGAGTCACGATGTTGCATATACCTTCTTTCCGCATGTTTTCTTAGTTCTGCTAAATTTTCTACGATAATTTCATTATTGAACAGTGTTTTCTATTTTACTGTTCAATAAGCATCGTGAAAGGGATGTGTTCTTATTGTCCTGTGAGTCATTACAAGCCTGTGTTAGACGGTAACTTGTCCCTGAATCGCTTTTTACAAAAATATTTAATAAAAAACGAAATTTAAAATATCGTAAATAAAAATCCCAATATCTAGTTTGATATCCAATATTCATTAAAAACTTATTGAAAAATATATTTTGATCAACACTAATAGAGGATGGCTTGGATTGAGATAATATTTAATGTTCAAAGAAAGAGCCATATTGTCTAAAGGTCAACAGGAAGTTGAAAATTTTAAGGGAGATAATTTTGATAGGAAACAACCTAAAATAAATATTGTCAAATCTTATGATACATTTCTGGTGGCAATAATTCAAATATTATAATGGTTACCACAGAAAACATTTTCAAGACTACAAGTAGGATTTCACAATGAGGCTTCATTAGAAAAACTGTTTTGTTTCATACCATGAACATACATTTAAAGAAGAATCAAAGAAGTTTGTATTTGAACATATATGAAGACTACTTCCTGTTTTACTTCTTGTATGAATGAATAAGTGGGAGCACTTAACAAATGTACAAGTTTGTTAACATAAACATCAAAATGATTTGCTTTGCTTCATGGTATGATAATTTGATAAAAAAATAATCTGACTGGAACCAACATCAAGAACATATTAATTTCTGAATAAGGTTTAAAAACAACTATTGTTCTCCAGCTGAGCCTATAGCTAGCAATATTCAAAGTAATTTATACAAAGTATCCTTACAATCCCGGTTATTGCGCTAAAGTGCCCTTTCAGAAAAACTAGCACCCTTCTGCCCTGAGATTTAAGCTGGAACACTGTTAGTAAGTATATACTAAGTAATTTTCAGTTTTGTTTTATTTTAGTATAAAGATTAGTGGGCTCCTAAAATTTTAAGCGGGCCCCTGAAAAAAATATCTTAGGGGCGCAGCTGGCCCCTAGAGAAAAACAGTTAAGTTTAGTCCCTGTTATGGTATTATGAACATAATAAGATGAAAAGTGAAAAATCGCAAATTATCCCTTTAAGGGCATACGATACAGTTACAGGGGAGGTAATGACGTTGCTAACGTAAAATGTTAATTTCGCGACGTCAAACTGTGACATATCGGGAAAAAATGCATTTTTCGACTGATTTTTATCATTCAAAATGATTTAATTTGAAAACGAGTTCATGGACCCCTATTTTTCAAAACAGCAATTTGTTTCATTTTGTAGGGAGATTATGTGACCAATATTTTATAAAACTAAATAGAGAATTTTTTTAAAATTTTGATAAACATGCAGCAAAAAATGACATATTTTCCTCAATTCATGAACATTTGATAATTATAGGTTTCATAACGAGTGAGAATTAGATATCGCTTGATATCAACTCGAGTTATTTAATTTCAAAATAATTATAAACGAGCCTGTGGCGAGTTTGTTATTACTATTTAAATTAAATAAAGAGAGTTGATATCAAACGATATCTAATTCTCCCGAGTTGTGAAACCTATTTCTCTTATGGTAAACATGCTTTTTGTGCTTAATAAAAAAAAATCCGCGAAACGTCGACCCAGTCGCTTGAACATAACTGCATTGTGAGGTCATATGTCCTGTTTGTCGTCAATCTTCAACATAAGACTTTTTTAAACATTTTGTACGCTTCAGAATGTAATAATATTTGAATTAGAATATATAATAAGGTGAAAAGTGTGCGTATTTTCTATATTATTGAAGAAATCGCTTATCTCCGTTGCAATGGAGGAAATGTACATCATTGTGACCTTTAACTGTCAACAATGACCTAAAGAATAGCCAATGAAAATGCCGCAATATCGTTTCAGGAGGTTTCGTTGGCCAATCAAATTAACGCATTTTTCGTATCACTTTTTCGTATCACACTCCGGACAGTGTGATACGAGAATTATCTATTCATGCGAGAAATAGATAACAGGCCCCAACCATAAGAGAAATATCGGTTATTTCTGAATACAAAATGCATAATATTTTAGGATACTTATAAAATACAGAAATTACCGATTATTTAACAAAAAACAATTTGTGTTTATCTTGTATAACAAAAAAGTTATGTCTTTCTTTCGAAAAAGAAATTACGGCCACAAATCTGAATTTTCAGCAAATATACAAAATTTCGACCTCATTTTACTCAAAAAGTAGCACATGAAGGTGTATTTTTTATTACATATTTGATTTAATCAGGTAAAAAATAGCCTATATGCAAATTTTCACGAACTTGTAAATACATGATCAAAACTGTATCGTATGCCCTTAAGTACCTACAGAACAACCATTATTTCTAGTTTATCCTGCACAATGACGATCACTAAGACACTTGATGAACGTATATAGTACAGGAATACAGGCGACCCCTCTATCTGGTAAATGACGTCATAGAGGTGCATATAATTGACGAGTTTTTTCCGGTGACGGATGAACTCGAAAGTGGTCTATTAAATTTTACTTAGGGTTGAGCATAATATGTAAATTAACACAGTAAACATGAGCTCACTACAGCTCTTAACCAACTTAAATGACAGTTGCATACAAATGACTAGCTCAATCAGCTGGAAAAGCCTATTTAATTTATCAACCTAGTTAAAAAGGAATAAATGAAGAGGCAGGAAGAATTAAATATAAGAAATACTCATTTCTTACTCTTTTATTTAGTAATGGCATGCATCAAATATGAGATATTTTGAATATGTTTAGGCTATTAAAGAAATTGTTTCCTTATGCTTACATGCAAAATCTCAATATGCCTTACAACTTACTTGTACTGAGCTCCTGAGTCACATAAATATATCTCTGATGTACTCAATGGAAGATCTGTTTCTGCTGAAGGTCTGAAAATTGCATTTCAAAGAATAATTTACAATAAGTGATACATGTTTGTTGTAATATATAATATAATTTTTATTAGTATAATAGAATGAGGCATTTTAAAGATCCACACTTTAATTAAATCATGGTTGTACTCACTTGTTATGTATAAACATCATGTGTGTACTCACTTGTTATGTATAAACATCATGTGTGTACTCACTTGTTATGTATAAACATCATGTGTGTACTCACTTGTTATGTATAAACATCATGTGTGTACTCACTTGTTATGTATAAACATCATGTGTGTACTCACTTGTTATGTATAAACATCATGTGTGTACTCACTTGTTATGTATAAAACATCACGTAGGTACTCACTTGATATATATAAAACATCACATGTGTATTCACTTGTTATGTATAAAGTGTGTACTCACTTGTTATGTATAAAGTGTGAACTCATTTGTTATGTATAAAACCTCATGTGTGTCTTCACTTGTTATGTATAAAACCTCATGTGTGTACTCACTTGTTATGTATAAAACCTCATGTGTGTACTCACTTGTTATGTATAAAATCTCATGTGTGTACTCACTTATGTATAAAACCTCATGTGTGTACTCACTTATGTATAAAACCTCATGTATGTATAAACATCATGTGTGTATTCACTTGTTATGTATAAAACCTCATGTGTGTACTCACTTGTTATGTATAAAACCTCATGTGTGTACTCACTTGTTATGTATAAAACCTCATGTGTGTACTCAATTGTTATGTATAAAACCTCATGTGTGTACACACTTGTTATGTATAAAACCTCATGTGTGTCTTCACTTGTTATGTATAAAACCTCATGTGTGTACTCACTTGTTATGTATAAAACCTCATGTGTGTACTCAATTGTTATGTATAAAACCTCATGTGTGTACGCACTTGTTATGTATAAAACCTCATGTGTGTAATCACTTGTTATGTATAAAACCTCATATGTGTACTTACTTGGTATGTGTTAACCTTAAGTTAATTTTGAATCAAGAATTTGACAATAGTTCATGCTGACTTTTCATTTTGTTATTAAGAATGTGTCAGTAGTATATGGATGCCACCCTCTCAATATTGTTTTCTATGTTCAGTGGACGTGAAATCGGGGTAAAAACTCTTTGTATTAAAATAAGAAAGAAAATAGGGTGTTTCAAATTGATTGGACTTCAACTTCATCAAAAACTACCTTGATCAAAAATTTTAATCTAAATCAGGACAGACAAACAAATGGATGCAAAGACCAAAAAACATAACAAACAAGAATGTGTCCCCAGTACACAGATGCCCAATCCATATTATTTTTTTTAGGTTCATTGGACCATGAAAATGGGGGGAAATCTCTAATTTTAAATTAGAAAGATCTTATCATAGAGAACATGAGTACTAAGTTTCAAGTTGATTGGACTTCAACTTTATCAAAAACTACCTTGACCAAAAACTTTAACCTGAAGCAAGACAGAGGGACGGATTAAAGGACGGACAGACAAATGGACAAACAGACTGACACACAGACCAGAAAACATTATGCCCATAGATGGGGCATAAAAATGAATGCTTGTGAAGAATCTCAATTACACATTTTTAAAAGTATTCTTTTTGTAAAAGTTGCATGCAGTGTTTCCATAGATTTTTCTGAATATTTGACCTGTTGAAATGTAGTGTGATTATTTACCTAAATTTACTTAGCTATGTTGAAATATGTGCAATTATAAACTTACTTGTAATGTATGACAGCACCATGTGCCCCTGTACTGGATATAGTATCAAAACTTAAACTGATATAATCGTTCTGGCCTCTGAAATAATTAACATATCACATCAACATACAGTTTCCCTACAAGGATTTGCAAAATGTAAATCTAAAAGAATGAATTGTGAAAAATGAAAATATTGAAAATTTCACTAGATTTTTAGGCTGGTACCTAACACTACAGGGAGATAACTCTGTAAAATCAGTTAAACGTTTTAATGATGTTGTGTTGTTAAGGGAATATCAAGCTTCTCAATGATCAAAATTAGTGTTTGTCAAACTGCTATATAACCAGTGTAATTTTTCTGATAAAATGCTGGGTTCAAATTTTTTGAAATTTTTATATTATTGTCAAAGGGTCAAAGTAAATATTTTGTTAAAATTTTTTGAAAATTAAACAAGCCAAGTTAATTTTAGTGGAGGTGTTGGGTACCACCTAAGTGGGACTATATACCTTTCACCCTTTGTGTTGAAAGGCTATTGATACTGACTCAGTCTCCTATCAGTGCATTATAATCTACAGACAAAAAAATTATGCAGCAGATATATTTGTAATTATAATGTCCCTTGAAGTTATCTAATTGAAAAATTATTTTACCTTTTGATATTTTCCAATTTTTCAGCAGCAGATACTTCAGTAACTGTTCCTTTTGGGACCTAAACAATATATTAAACAACAATTTTGAAATATAATTGTATGATACCAATTTCTGTATGTATAAAAGATGCTTCTAAAAATAGATCACCCATCATTAAACACCCAAAGTCAATTTGTTCATTGTCTGAGACAGATAAACACATTTAAACTTTTATTCAAATCTTTCTAACAATAAGAGCAAGATTTTTTTTTTTCTCTGATAATTATTGTTTAAACTTGATGCTAGAAATGATTTTGAAACAAGAGGGACATATATACAAATCAGAGGCGGATCCAGAACTTTTCCTAAAGGGGGGGGGGGGGGGGGGCTGACTGACCAAAGGGGGCCTGCTCCTGTCATGCTTCAATGATTCCCTATATAATCAACCAAATTTTTCCCACAAAAGGGGGAGCAGGCTTCCTAAGGTCCCCCTGGATCCGCCTATGCAAATATTTACCAATTAATTGGAATCTTTTCCAATTATTTCCTCTTTACAAAAAATATTTCAAATTCTATTGAAAATTATTCAATTTCAATTTTTCTTTTTCCTTTTCAAGGCAACAAATCCTTAAGACTTTAAACTATAGTGTACCAACCAAAATACATACATATACAAACTTACTTCTTTTTCTAACCAGCAGAAATATTCACAAAGTGTCACTGCATCCTTTAGCTGCAAAATCAAATACAAGTTATAAAATTAACAATGGAAATGGGGAATGTGTCAAAGAGATAACAACCCACCCATAGAAAAAAACATTTTACATTTTACTTAAATAATGCATTTAATAAATAGTACATTAACATTTCTTAGAATAAATTTGTTCACAATTATTTTTAAACCAGTGGCTTAGTGTAATTATTTAGATAAGTTAGCATGGTGGAACAACTGAGTTGGTTAACTCAATGAAACTAATTTTATTTGTCCTTGTCTATACTTTTCTTTTCTGTTACTGGTATTATTTTCTATTCTTAAGCTGAAGTAGATGACTTACTTAAAGACTTGCAGTCTCAATCCATTTTAAATAAACATTGATGCTTATTTTTTCAAAAGTCATTTCTAAGTTAAAATATCAAAAGAATGTGTTCTCTTCAAAAGCCAATATCTTAACGTTAATAACAACTTACATGTGCTCGCTTCATACCAGCTATTTCTGTGGCGTTTTTGACAGCTTTCATGGCAGTAACAGGTGATGGCTGAACATATCTTCTATTCTAAATTACATTGTATCTTTCATCAAATATATAAAAAATACTTATTTGTATTTTGAAAAATCCCTATTCTGGAAAATTGATAAGAAATTGTGATGAAAACTAACCCAATAAGCATGGCAAAGGGATAAGTTAGTTCATGCTGAAATATCAGTGAAATTCACTTGAACATAAGCCATGCATGCACAGCCAACCTATAATGTGAATTTATATTTCATCATAAATTTCTAATTAATTTTCCAGAATTTAATTGCATAAATGCTGTTTTGTTTAACATCCAAAACGGTTCATTCTTCTTTATTTAGAACTATTATGATTAAACTCCAGACATTAATCATGTGTGCACTGAATGGTGTACATATATTTTACCAACTATTAAAAGGAAATTATGAGTTGTGAAAACAAAATGCTATACATATCAATTTTTTTATTTCACATATCAATAGTTTAATCTATGCAACTTTATCATTTTACTTCATTCTATGTAGTCTGCTTCAAAAAGACAAATTTGAGCTGCACTTTTTTATGAAACATGTTACATTGTCAAATAAAAAATAGCATTAAAATATTGTGAGATTCTTCAGAAAGTGATATTTTCCAAATGCCTGCAATAGAAATTTCCATTTACACATAAAACTACATAATTTTTCTTTCATTCATATCAGAAATGATACACATAAATATAAACCATTTTTTTAATTGTTTATATTTTCCTCATCAGATGATGATTTTTTTAACATACAACTTCATCTCAACTTACTTTTGGAACTGCATTAAACACTGCAAAACTTGACTTTGGATTTATCTACAAATATTAATTATTCTAAGTTTACATGAGAAGTTATTTTATAAAATGATAAAGAAAATAAAAAACGTTAATAATTTTCATGTATTTCAAAATTGACAATGGAAATATTCAGTCTGAACCTTGCATCTAATTAAAAAAAAATATAATCTTCTTCATTGTCAAAAACAAAATTTCTTCAAAAGATTTTACGTGTAATATAAATAATAATAAAAAAATCAGATCATCTTTTATTTTGAATTAATTAGAAACTTAATAGGAAACTTAAGCTAACATGAAATACTTAATAATATACATACCCAGATTTTACCTTCCACTTTATCCACAAGTTCAGCCACAAACTTTCCTACGTGTCCATATGGATGTATTGTAACAGCTACTTTACCGCCAGATGAGCCATTTAGACGTAGGTGATCTTTAACACAACTCACTAACCTCTCCTCATCTATAAACAAACTGAAAAGATATTAAGGATATGAAACTGATTTTAAACCTCTGATCTAGATACTTAAATAATGTTGTTAAAGGAGACCTGACATGAAATCGGGTTTTTGCTTTATTTTCTATATTTTGGCTTGAAATATGTTTGTGTAAAGGTTTTTTCAACTACCTGTTACCAGTTTCGTCTATATTGTTCAATTTGATAGACATCCCGTTGACCGATTGAATATGCAAAAAATCATTGCGATAACAAGGCTCTCGAGCCTGTGACATCACAGGCACTTTACGATAATTCTGACTGACAGCATCAATCACTCATCTCATCTTCAGAAAAAAAATCCAATAACGTTTTTGTTTGACACTGACATACGTGCAAACCAGCCATGGTGTATTGTGCAGCCTATGTGTGCAACAATGAGGCAAAGAAGTGCCAGTGACATCATCAGGTCAAGTGATCACCTATCTAATTAAAATTCATAGGCTAGGGGACGCAGTGATTACAAAACATGTAATTAGTTTAATTTGGAGTTTTTTAATAAATATTTTGTTTGAAATATGTTTATGTAGTATAATTGAGTAAAAATTAATTGATTTTTGTTTATTTTAAAAATCGTGTCAGGTCTCCATTAAGTAGCATACAAATCTCCAGGTTCTACAGACATATTTATGGATAGAACACATTTTTGTAATTCACACATGGTATATTAGTTTCTATATTGTTAATGTGTTCATGTTCTCTGTAACAATTTTTTTAAGAGAATAAAGCATTCATTCACAAACATCATTTTATTGTTCGAAAATCTAAACCAAAACGTTCATGAAATGCAAAACTGTTTTTATAAACCCCATTCACAATTATATTGTCAGCTTGATACAATGCAAATCACCATGCTAAACTCGTAACAGACTATTAAATACAATTGCATTGCATACCTTAGTATTCCCTTGAGAATTTTCTTTTTTTTCATTAAGCACACGTATTTTTATTGTTTAGACTGCATTTCTTATGTGTTGAAAAGTTTGAAAAGTTACATTATTGCAAGCTTCTTACTTAAAGAAAAAGGATTTTATAAATTTCTGACCTGTTCTCAAAGTACTGAATATTGTTCTTTTGATTTACATTTCCCCCAATAACCTAGAGAAACTTAATAGAAATCTATATTAGACCAAGTAAATGACATACTCAACTGTTTCCTTGGTAACAACAACATAACCAAAGAAAACTGGATTATACTGAATGTCTGAGCCTCTCAAATTAAACAGCCCTGAAAAGGATGTATACTGCAAATGAAGAAAAATTCTTTCAAAGTTTAATGTTTCATTTAATTTTAAAATGTAAAATTAAGTGTTAAAAACATGAAAGGCAACTGAATATAAAGAATGCCAATAATATCAACAAGTTCATCATCTTAAATTGGCTAAAAACTGAAGAAAAAAATATCTGACAAGAACATTTTATATGTAAATTAACATTCAAATCAGCAAATAAACCAACAGTTTAGCCAGCTTTCATTTTGTATACTCCACTTTCAATGTTAATATTTTTCTTATCATTTTGAATATGCATGTTATGTTAAGTACTGGACTTTAAATAGCTTCCATCATTTATGTCTGTTAATGTGATTATATTTTGTGTATTTGTTTTCTGCTCCACAGATAAGCTCATGTAACCTACAATTAGATTTCACTAGACAATATTAAATACTTATTACTATCTTACATGCTAATTCATCCAGAGGAGTAACGACGAAGGCACCACAATTCTTGGACTTCATTTTTTCTCTCACTTTCAGAACTTTGTCTTCCCATGTCTGTCCTGTTAAATTAGTTTTCTATGATGATGTAATGTTAACCAATAGTCGAAATTCAAGTAATTGAAAGAAACAACATATCTGAATGCAACCACTCTTGTAAAAATAAAACTTTTCACACAACATTTGTAAAATATCATGTTTCCCACTTAAAAAAGTAAACATTAAGAAGAAAACCATATAACATGTAATCACAGATTTCTCTCTGACAATAAAAAAGAGTATGATTTAGAAATAATAACAGCATTTTCACTGGATTGTTGTCTTACTTGTGTATGTATATCCCGCATTTCAATTTATTCATTTCATTAGGATTTTTCAAAGTTGTAGAGTATAGGTTACCAGTGTTTGTGTTTGATGTATTTATTTTGTGTTTTGATTGATTGATTGTTGGTTGCTTTACGCCGTGTTTTGTATTGTTCCCTTAGTTTTCCATACCTGTATATGAATCAGGGAGGACCATCAATGGATTTTGTGGAGGAGAAGGCCTATCTTCCCAAGCAAGATCTACTAAGTTCTGTGATACAGGGACTAACATATGTCCCGCCTCTTTTAAAACTTTGTCCATTGGTTTCCAGGTCTCTGAAAAGTAATTAAGTGTAGATTACTTATACATGTTATGTTTTAGTATATTTCAATAAAAACTTTTAACATATAAATAAACCACTGAAGACAAAAACACTGACATTACATTAATAGGTACATGTATGTAGTTTTTTTTAAACACTTTTAATTTTTTTTTACAAAGATGGCAAGCAAAATTCCTGTGGGTAAAATTTATGGCAAATAATTATTCTTCATATAATTTACAAATGAAATAGTATCTGTTAAGTCAATTGAAAACATTCACTGTGCTATAGGACTGTTTTGACTTTTCTTATTGAATTTTGCTGGAATCAAGTCCACTGGCCATTGTTTTCTTTGACTTTTCTGAATGCATTAAGAAGATAAATTGTGTTAATATGACTTAGAAAAGTATATTATTTAAGGATAACTTACCCGAAGACATCAAATAAGGATCAACTCCAACTCTGCCACCAACAGGTAATTCCTATCAATATAATGTTGTTTAAATTTTAGATTGAGTTGTTATAAAACTCTATATAACTACAAAGGTTAATCATTTACAAAATGTGATTAATGCAAGAAAATAAAGTCTGTGTCAGTCAGGGGTACTACTTGTACCAGTAATTTTTATTTCCTTGAAGAAGTAAAAAAAATATACTTATATAAGTAAATTATACTTTGGGTGCTATAAACAGTTTCGTACTAAAAACTAGGGGTTATTCCCCGTATAAAAATAACCATGGAAGGAAACCCCTGTTTATTTACTTACTTGGTGAAAAAGTATCATGTTTTTTGTATTTGATTGTAAAGATTAGTTAATTAGCTTTCAATTAAAACAGGTTGAATGATTGAAATAATTTTAAAAATTATATTAAATATACATGTTTCGAGGGGAGACAACACTGTAAACAGTCTGTTTTTTTAGCAGTGAAAATTGAAAACTTATTTGCAGCCACTGTAGCTCTTTTCGGAGCAGGAAACCGAACCCTGAAACAAGATTTTTTTGAAAGGCCAGGTAAAAACCTACAAAATTCATACAGTTTTGATTATGAAAAATGTGCATGGATCATGTCTTCATGGGTGTGCACATGACCTGATTTCAAGTTTTTTATGTTAAAATTATGCCTTTTCCCCCCATGTTCATTGGATGAAATTTTTATAATATATTAAAAGTACACATTATTTTTATTTCATTATAAACTAGAGAACATTATGATTCCAGTGATATCTAGTTTTATACAAGTATCTTTATTAATCAGTCCACCAGTAAGGGTCACATATGCACGGTCCCTCAAAACATGACGTCATAGAAAAAAACTGTTGATTGCACCCTTTGATACATTCCCCATTTCCATTCTCAATTTTAAATTATAATGTTTGAATAATCTCCCCTTAATTTTCTCAAAAATTTACCTATACAAGTAAATTGTTTTTGGATCTCACCAAAAATTTGAAGTTTTGATATTTAAAATCATGCCTTAAATGATTTTCCAAGGTTAGCTCACAATTTTTTATTAGAGTTTTTAATGTTTCATCTCATTAATTCAATAAAGAATCTGATTGCGCAAAGATCTTAGGTATTTGCGCAGCAAAGCTTTCAAAATTGCTCCTTTGAGGCTTGTAAATAACCAGTGTTCTAAAGATAACAGACACATTGGATTTTAACTGTCCATGATTGGATTTTAACTGTCCATGATATAACACTTGATTAGTAAAGACATCTGTAATGGTTAGACAAATTAAAATTCTATTAGAGCAAAGAAATCCTAAGAATTTAAGAAATTTTTCACATGTATAAGTAAAAAAATCTAAATATCTAAGGGACATAACTAAGTCAATATGTTTTATGACCTATGCAAGTTAATAAAATTCACTTGTATATGTATTCTACAAATTTATTTATATAAGTGTATTTTATTTTACTTCTTCAAGTAAATAAAAATTACTTGTACAAGTTGTATCCCTGACTGTATGTACAATGCAACTTATCAAAAGGTAAATGCATAATATCCTGCAATAAAGTGTATGTGTCAATTTTAAAAAAACAAACAGCTCTTTAATTTGCTTGAATCATTTGGTCAAAGAATTGGAGTATGTCTAATAACCTGTCCTTTTTAAAAATTTTAGTTGGAAATGACTGACATTGACTGATGGTTAGATGGATTTCACATATACTGCAATGTCAGATCCATATAACTTCATTATACATCATATATTCAAAGTTTTGTATAAAAATTAAAGTATTCATATAAAGTATATACCTTTGTCAGCCATTCTGCTTGTGATAAAGTGTCTGGTAAACCTAGAATATATAACAATTTATTTTAATATTATTGTAAAAAAATTCCATTTACGTGTTATAATAAATCTTACATCAGCAAATGGGGTAATAAAATAACTAGAGATTTGCATAAAGCTTTATAGATCATTTAGGATTTGAATAAACTACAAGATTCTCTTTTGTTTAAAGTGTAATACCCTCTGTCAATACTTTCAAAGATCCTATCCACATTAAGTTTCAATATGTGTTGGAGATCGCAACAGGAAATTAATTTTTCTACATAAAAGTATCTCAAAAGAAGACTGGTACTTTCTTAAATGAAGTACCCTTCTTCTGACCATACTGACTGGCTCATTTGCATCAATGTAACAACTTTCTATGTGATTCAGGTATCTTACAAGAAATCTTTCTGTCAAATATGAATTCCTTCTGTGTAGTGCTTTTCAAGAAAATCAGCTTTTTTTAAACCCCAAACTGAGTTACCAGGCAGTTATTTCAGTAAATATTCCCTTATTAAAGTTCTCTGGGCAAGGTGAGCTTAAAATAAAATAGTGACAAGTCATACCATCTTTCATAAGGATCCAGTTAGAATCTATTTGTTTCTCTGCTTGTAGATAATATCTCCCATCTGTCCAAAGTGCTGCTTTATCATTAGTTATTACAGCAGTTCCTGGTCAAATCAAATATATAAAATGTTACATATGTATTTCAATATATTTTTGTCAAAACAGCTATTTAAAAAAAAATTAAACGATGTGTTCATAAAACCAACTGTTTCTTCAAAGACAAAAATAAACTGCATACCAAATCTTATATATAAAGAAGAAATACTGCTTGATGTGCATAAGAACGTTAGTTTTCCTGTTTGAATGGTTTTACACTAATAATTTTGGGGCTCTTTATAGCTTGTTGTTCGGTGTGAGCCAAGGGTCTGTGTTGAAGGCCGTACATTGACCTATAATGTTGTACTTTTTTTTAATTGTTATTTGGATGGAGAGTTGTCTCATTGGCACTCACACCACATCTTCCTATATCTATAGAACATATTGCTTTAATGTATTTCATCAATTCAAAAAGGGAAGTAACATATAAAAGACTTCATTAAAAATTATTGTCAGAGAATGTTAAATGATTTTTATCAATTTATTATCTTCTTTATGAACAATCAAGTGCCACTTGTTTTTCAAATCTAACAATAATACCTGCTGATCCAGAAAATCCTGAGACAAATTCTCTTCTACAATCACATGGTGCTATGTATTCACTCTGAAATTAAAAAAAAATATATTGTTCATCTACCAAAACTAAAACTATCAAATGGAGCTAGATGGGGAAAAAGTAATGACTCAGTTAGGTCACGTTGACAAGTGAGATGACTAAGTGCTGACTCTGTATAGTCCAGTTGACAAAGAAGATGACTTAGCACAGACTCAATTTAGTCAGGTTGACATGAATTAGGATTTAGCATGTTTAGTGATGACTCAGTAGTCAGGTTGACAAGGAAGACAACTTAATCTTTACTCAGTATATTCAGCTGGTAGACAAGGTACTCAGGAAGATGACTAAGTGCTAACTCACTGTATATACTCAAGTTGGATAGGATGATGACTTATGCTGACTCAGTTTACTCAGGTTTACGAGGGAGATAACTAAAGTGTTGTAAGGTTGTTAAATCTATTGTTAATGTACCTCACAAGTCATGTGAGCTGAGGATCATATCTTTGAGAAATGAAATCATAAAATTTTAGTACTCTGTTATATCTTCCTACAAAAGTGTGCAAATAACATGTTTCCTATCAAATAAATAAGTTTCTCACATTTAAATTTATTTTTGTACATGCTTGAAATAGTGCTTGACTTAAGATTACTAATACCTGATGAGCATCTCCTGATGGTACAATATAGGCATGTATTTGTTCAGTTACATATGTTGTATTCTTCAACAGAGCTCTCAGTCTCTTCAGAATGGTGGTCGTATTTTTTACAACCATGTTGAACTGCAAAACAATAAATTTTATTCTTAATCTAATATTCTTTTACAAGCTAACTATCATGACTATTGAAAACCTAAAGTATTAAACTAGATCTCTTAATATAAGAAGTTATGAAATGCAATATGGTTTAATATCATGTATTCATTGTACATATACAGAGTGTGGCCAAAAGTATTCGTCACTTGAGATTTTTTCCTATATATTTAATATAAAACTACTTTTTTTTTAATAAATATTTAGGGGTTATTTTTGGTTTGATTTTAAGCATCTTGGTACCGATAGAAGCAGAATTGTCAGAGGTTTATTTTTTTATTGGTTATATATTGTCTTGTTGATCATTTTTATTTTTTCACAAGATAAACACAAAATATTATTTTCTCTTCAGAAATTCGCTATGTATCCAACCAAATTAAATTTTCAAAAAATATTGTGGGTTTTTAAATAATACAAACATTTATTAATTATCATGCATACATATAATATCAGGGGTCAAACATTAAAATTTTTTCATAATCATTAATTGTGTCCAGTCGTAATAAACGTATTTACACTTTTGGTATTTATCTGTATCTTGCCTCCAAATGACCTTCGATCGCCTCCAAAACACCTTTTGACGTCAAGCAACAATCACTTCTAAATTGTGATGTCAAATAATTTAAATTATGATGTAAAAGTTTACGGGAACCTGTGTGATTTTACGTAATGGCAGACAAATTTGCATACAAGTGTAAATACTTCTATTTGGTCCAGTAAAGCTACATTTTACCTTTTTTTTTTTATCAAGTGGAGCGAGTTGAAAAATTAACAGGATTTAACCCTTTACACAAGTGGGTAGATTTTTTTAAAATGTGGGGTGAGTTGGTAAAACAGGTAGGAGCGATATTTTTTTTAAAGCGGGGCGAGTTGGTGTGGGCGGTTTGCAAGTGGGGCGATTTGTCCTGCTTCCACAAACAACTATCAAAAAGATCTTTAGCTAAGGACATAACCGGACACATAAGGGTACGATTTTTATGAACATGGAAAATATATCATTGTGCATACTTTCAAATTACAGTTTCTTCAAAACTATTAAAAACCGGCAAATCGATCGTGAACTGAAATTTATTTCTTATCTGATGAAAACGGTAGCAGGAAAATCTTTTGATAGGGAACCAGTCAGGTCAATGTCAAAACAACGCTTGAAATTATTAAAAAAATAAAGAAACAGTACCGTGCTCGTTCTTTTTTTTCCGTTTCCGATTAAGGATCATTAAGCATGCCAGTCTCTCCCAATTATGAGCATTAATTCCCTTCCACCTCTATTCTATTCTGGTTATGTATAGTGACAAAGATCTTTCACAGATCACCAGAATTACATCTCGTAACCAAACCAAAGAGATAATGAGTCATTGGTACAGTTTTTTCTGTCACAAAAAAAAGTTTAACCTGAGACAAAATATATCTTTACTTAGCTTATACAAACTCTTAAATGTTTTATATATTTAGAATCCACGCCTTTTAAAAGATAGACATATGGCATACAAGATTGACTTGATTTTTACATTACCAATTAACTGCTTGATAAACGAATTAGATACTGACACTTCACTTGGAAACGCAACATATACCCTCACGACACTCACCAAAGAGGAAATCCTGGATAATCATAGGTCTGTTCCTTTGAAATTTCAACCTAAGACGAAGATCTGGATCTTCCATCACAAGCTGTATTGGACACCTAAACTACATAAGTGTCGGCCTTACAAACAAGGTATATTGCTGGGTCTTCCAAGTGCTCTACGAAACATCATTCTAAATTATTTACATCTGTCAAAGACGGGCTTTAAAGTTATTGTGAAACTGCCTATTCTTGAGGTGGCGTGAATCAGATGTGGATCCTTAAAAAATCCAAAGATCTTTTAGAGTACATCTATAGAATCTAACTCTCTTTCATCTTGTAATAGTATTAAAACTTTTGACTTTTCTACACTTTACATAAGTATTTCAAATTCCAAACTAAAACACAAATTTGGTATTGCTTTGTTTCATAAAAAAAATTTGGCAAACCCTAGTTTTTGGTGGGGTTCGTGTTGTTCATTCCTTAGTTTTCTATGGTGTGTCATGTGTTCCATTCGGTTTGTCTGTTTGTCTTTTTCATTTTTAGCCATGGCGTTGTCAGTTTATTTTCGATTTATGAGTTTGACTGTCCCTTTGGTATCTTTCGTTCCTCTTTTACATAAGAGTACCATGAGTATGAACCTTGATCATGAAGTGACCGTAATTACTAAAATAGAGTAACTCTCTTTAAGTAAATCAAACGAGTTTTCACTCAAAAGTAAGTATTCATATAAGGTGACTGTGTGACAATGAATCAATAAAGGGGGAATCTTCCTAATTCAGATCTAGAGACAATATTACTATTAACACATTCCTTTATTCCACCACTTGTAATGTATAATTGTATAGCTTTTGATAGAGCATATTATGTCCCCAACAGTCCTCAGTATAATTTAAACTATGACAGTGGTGTAAAACACTCTATATCGAGGACACAGATGCCCCATCCGCATTAGTCATTTTCAATGTTCAGTGGACCGTGAAAATGGGTGAAAACTTCTAAATCTCTAATTTGGCATTATAAAATCAGAAAGATCATATCATAAAGTTGATTAATTGGTCCATTCCCTCTAGTCCCACTTTTTATAAATCTGGTAAGAAAAGGTTAAAATTCACGTGGGAATAGGAGGAAAACTTGTGCAAACAAAGGATAACACTGTAAAATCATTTTTTAATCAACTGTTAATTGACCTGTGTTTTTTTTATTAGAACAGGTAAACAGTTATTTTTGCATCTGTATATATGAATTCTGTTTTTTAAACAAAATAAATATGAAAGAAATTAAAACAAATGTAAGTAAATTATTTTATTACTTTTATAACACAAATTCAACTTTAGATTCAAGCAAACATAATATAACACAAATTATACAACAGCACTAAATGAAATCACACATTATACATTTGTAGCACATACATTAGGCAATCACTGTATACAAGTCTATTAAAGTTTATGAATCTATTTCACACGAAGACGTTGGGAGACTGCATCAACAAACTCTATACTGTTGTGACTACCTGGTTGCGCATAAAAAAAAATGTATGTAAATATAAAAGTTATAAATTCACTAGCAGGTCTTCCTGGTTAGCCTTTGTCTTTTTGTTTTTCTATTATAATAACTAAGTCATCTTGACTGTATAGTAATTGTACCATTCTTATCTTGTCATGTGCACAATTTATTTTGTATACTGTGTATTATTATTTCATCTTTTGTACCAGAGACATATATACATATATGTGTGTATATATGTCTCTGTTTGTACCAACGTTTTCTATATTGTTTCTATATCAACATGACCAAGGCTCTTCAACCACGTTTTTTGATTGACTTCCCAGCTGGTTTAATTTGAGTGCCAACAATGAGTCTTTTAGTTTATATGTAATAAGTCTTTATAAACATGTATAGAAATCGTCGGCATTACGTTTTATAATGATTTCCGATTTCTTTTTAATATCTATAGGGCATAATGTTGCTCGTTTCTGTCGTTTTAATGACATTTAAAATTCATTGTATCTTATTTTGCGTTTGGTTCGTGTTTTCAAGTTTAATAATATAAAAACTGAGAACTTGGATGTGGTATGATTATCAATGAGACACTGAACTATCCACTAAAGACCAATATGACAAGTCCATTCTTTTGTTTGCAAGAATTCTTTTCATATGAAAATTATAGTTGTTTGAATTAAACAGTTCCTTATTTCAAAATGCAGAATTGCACAATTCGAATGAAAACTCAATGTTTATTGTCTCATTAAAACAAACTATGGCAGGGAAATTAGTGCAAATAGCGGCAGACATTAATCAGCAAGTTTTCATGTCGGCAGATTGAATACTTTGGTATACGATATCATTGTTCATATTATTGAAATACAAAGAAACGTTAAGGAGCTTCTATTTTTTTCAAGTAAAAGAGTTCTGGCCTTGAAGTCATAAAACTTTGCTCAGTGCTCGGAGCACAAAAATCATGCTCGAAACATGAAATCCATCATTTTGATTGGTTGATTCTCGAGTCCGAGTACAAAAATCGTGCTCGAAAGTTTTATGACCGCAAGGCCAGGTCTTGCGGTCATAAAACTTTAGAGTCAGTTTTTTTGTACTCGTACTCGAAAATCAACCAATCAAAATACTGGATTTCATGTTTCGAGCATGATTTTTGTGCTCCGAGCACTGAGCAAAGTTTTATGATTTCAACCCCTGCTTTATGAAACGAGGTATTCGATTTTTCCATTGAGCGTAGAGGAAAGTAGTGTAAATGGTAAAAATAAACGATGGGTTTATATAAGGAGTTTGAAAATCCTACAAGGAGCTATTGAAAACCATATTTCGAAAAAAAAACCCTCAACTTGTCAATGACAAAAATAAAACAAGTTAAATACAAGCAATACTCAACTAAACAAAAAAAGAAAACCTAAATATTATGAAACGCAATAGATGGAAGGTAATTCCTGTGCCCCTGAATGGTAAGTAGAGTGAGTGGCAGCCAGTTCCTGTTACAACATTGTCGTGCTGCTCTGGTTAGATACAGAATAAGGCATATCAACTACGGATTATGGATCTTACAATGAAGGATTAATCACTGAAATATCTCTAAAAGGCATCAGTATATGTAAATGATCTAACTATAAATGATCTTGATAGAATTTGTATATTTCGGAGATATACTGAATCATTTTACAGAGGGAAACGAACTAGCTTATTCTAATCTATGACAGTCTATGTATTCTAATCCTTCTATACGGACTGGAGAAATCCGTAAATCGATCGAGAATAACTAAAACCAAGGATGTGAATACAAATCATTACTAAAACTGATTGTAAGATTTAACTGTTGCTTTTGATTGTTGCTTTTGTAAATCCAAGCTAATATTTTTGACTGACATATTGATGATTTCAATACAAAATCTAATATTTAACGGAATAAAAAGACTGATTACGGTACATATATACATATTTTTAAAGCTAAAATTCATAGTCAGGAAAACGTTTTAAGAAAATTCAGGAACGACAATCCCGTACAGACCAGTTTTCAGCCCCTACAAAAGTATTTTACATATATCTTATAATCTAAAGTAAAGTAAAGTAAAGTAATCTTTATTTAAAGTCGGGTTGCATATATATACATAATAACAATGAACATGAGCTCTTAAGAGCTCTTTAACCGACTGATATTAATAAACAAAACATACATGTAATAACATCAGACACACATACAACACAAATATGCAAATAGACAGCACATATATATATATTAATACATAGATAGCACATATATATATTAATACATAGATAGCACATGCAGAATAAAAGCTAAGCATTGCAAGATAGATTAAAACAAATGTCTAATATCAGCACATATACAGTAGCACATAGTATTTATATAACAGTAGCACATGCAAACTTTTAAACACTTTAAGCACAAACAAAAGACTGCATGCAGCTATAGCAAAGGTAATGCATAAGCAAAAGAAATAAATGGCTAAATAAAAAATAAAAATAACTGCAAAAAAATAAAACATTAAAAAAACCAAATAAACAGCAGGCTTCGAGATCAAGTTATGGGGCAGCAAGTAAGTACATTATTTACAAGAACTGCATGTACATTTTTCTGAAAAACACCAGGTGGAGATAAAATTTTTGAACTGGCCAAAAGTTGATAAGCTCCTTGCCTCATTTGGCAAGGAGTTCCAGAGTTTTGCTGCCTCATAACTAAAGTTTTTATTACCATACCTTGTTGTTTTTGGCCGTGGTATATCTGCTATGCCTTTGTACCTGAAGTTATATGAATTTTCTTTAATATTTACTAAATTATGTAGGAATTCTGGACTTGATTTATTTATTATTTTATATGTCTCTAATGCCATGGTTCTCAATCTTCTGATTTTTAGTGCTGGTAGCTTAGATTGTTCAAGAAGTGTATTGTAAGAATTTGTGTAGTCGTCATAAATAAATCTGAGTGCTCTTTCTTGTATTTTTTCTATTTTCTTTGTGTTTTGTTCACTGCAGAAGTGCCATGTAAGAGGACAGTAGCTGAGGTTTGACATGATAAATGAGTGGTATATTGTAAGTTTTGAAAGTCTGGTGAGATGAGTGCCAATTCTTTTTAGAACGTTTAGTTGTCGTGCAGCTTTTTTGCAAATATTTGAGATGTGAGTGTTAAAATCCAGTTTAAAGTCTATTGTTACACCGAGAAGTTTCACTTCGTCGTCACATTTTATGTTGAATCCATTTAGGTTGAAAGTAATATTTTGAGTGTGTGTTTTTTTACCTATGGAAATTGCCTGGAATTTTTCTGGGTTTGCCTGCATTTTGTTGAAAGAGAACCATGAGATTAGGGAATTACTGTCTTCCTCTAAGGGTTTAATAACTGATTCCAAAGTAGTACCTGTTTTTGAGAGGGTGTTATCATCAGCATAGTTGTATAAATCACAGTGTTTGACAAAAAGAAAAATATCATTTATAAAAACATTAAATAATACAGGGCCTAGTATAGATCCCTGAGGAACACCTTTATATATATCTTGCATTTGACTGATACTCTGGCCTATTTTTACACACTGTTTTCTTGCAGTCAGATAGCTTTTGAGTAATTCCAGAGCAGATGGACTAAGGCCATATTTTCCAATTTCAAAAGAAGTAAATCATGTGGAAGACAGTCAAAGGCTTTACTTAGGTCCATTAATATAGCCGCTAAATATTTATTATTATCCAGTGCCTTTTTCCAATCTTCCAAAATTTTGAGTAATGTTGACCGGCAGCCATAACCAGCTCGAAATGCCGCAAGAAAATGGTCGAAAATATCATCAAAGTATTTAGTGAGTTGATTTTCTATGGCTGTTTCAAAAATTTTAGATATAGCAGGTAAAACACTAACTGGTCTATAATTACCCTTTTCAAGAACACTATTTTTTTTGTGAACAGGTGCCACTTGGGCAATTTTTAATGAGTCTGGAAAAATGGAAGTGGATAATGATAAATTTACAAGCTGTGTGATAGGTTTAATCACTACAGGTTTAGCAGCGTGTAAAATTTTTGGTGATATACCATCTATACCAGTAGCCTTTTTAACATTTATTTTACCAATTCTTTTAGAAACAAATTCCTCATTTATAGGCTGAAAAATAAGTTTATTTGATTTTGACCCGTTTGAGTATTTATTACTTATAGCTTCTATACTTGGGTGTTTGTCATTCACCTGTATGTTGTTGTCACCAATGTTTTTTGCAACATTAACAAAAAAGTCATTAAAAATTTCAGATATTTCTTGTTGGTTCGTGATGATTTTGTTGTTTTCCTGCAGTATGGTTTCTTTTTGGCTGGTGCATCCTTTGTTGGTAAGGAATGGCTTAACTGTTGGCCAGAAATCTTTCGACTTAGGACCACCTGTGCAGCGTTCTATGAAGTATCTATTTATGGATTGTTTTTTAAGTTTAGTGACAAAATTTCTTTGTGTTTTGTATGCATCCCATGTCTTGCTGTTTTGAAATTTGTTGTAAAGCATTTTCTTTTTATAAATTGCAGATTTTAACTGTTTGTTCATGTATGGTATCTGTTTAGATAGTATTTTCTTTCTTTAAAGGGTGCATGTTTATTTGCTGTTTCAATAAACTTCTTGTTGAAGTTTTCATACTCAGTATTTATGTTATTATGAGGGTCAACATCCCAATTTAACTCATTCAAATCAGATAAAAAATCATTTACATCAAAATTTTTAAAACTTCTACATTTTCTGTATTTTGGTTTGATATTAGGTCGTTCACATTTTATTTGAACCCCAATCAGGTTGTGAACATCACTTAAGCCACATCCAAAATTACATCTTTTACCACATTTATTTTCTTGATTAGTTAAAATTACATCAAGAAGAGTTGGTTTCGAATTTCTATTATAACATGTTGCTTTATTAATAATGTTTTTAATACAGAAAATATCACAAGAATCATTTAAAGTTGAGCTTTTATTGTCATCAAGCATATTGAAGTTTAAATCACCCATTATCAAAACATTATCATAATCATTATCATAACATAATCATTATCATAACATTATCAAATCATTATCATAACATAATCTACTTATATTGCTAAATGACAATGCAAAAATATTATATGAGAAAAAAATTGTGTGCTTACTGTTCCGATTTCAAAGATAAAATTGCTTTTAAATTCATAAAAATTACCATTTAGAACCTATCAAGTGCTTAACACATATTGAAAGAAATTCAAATTGAAGACCCTATTATGGCTTACATTTAACTTATTACTTAAACATCACTAGTTTAAGCAAATGCTTCTTACTTGCCACCGACTCTTTATATACTTAGATACTACATGCATTGAAAACTATTGATATACACCATGAAGTTTGTATCTGTGGGAGTAAACATGGTAAACATTAGTCCTAATAATTATGACATCTGGCAAGACTATTTTAATTTTTTTCTGGGAGGGCGTCCCAGAAAAAAATTAAAATAGCCTTGCCAGACGTCATTATTATTTGGACTAGGTAAACATAGTCAATTTTTTTTTATAAAAGGCTGTGTTCAATCAATTATATTTCAGTAGAATTATTCCCTATTATACCTCAAAAATAGTCTATAGGAAAGCGACCACCATTGACAGTAAAGCCTCGTCTGAACCACTACACAAGCCCCTGTGATTACTTCAACATGTTTAATGGGAGGTTTTACTGCCAATCTTGAAGTAATAGTGATAACATCTGTTTTTCACACAATGAACAATTTTTGGACTCAACATATTATTTAGATGTGTGATATAAAGTAATTTTGAGATTTGATCATTATAAAATAAGGAGATGTGGTACAAATGTATGTTTGCCAATGAGACAAATCTTTAAGAGTCCAAAAGATGTGGTTAATTTATGATTGATTAAAACACATAACTACAATGTGTCAAGATTGTTTTACAATGTAATATATGTATGGGTGCTAGTCTCAAGCACACACGCTTAAATGTTACTTTGTCCTCCAATTACTGACTCATTGACTTCATTTATACCTCACATCATGATCTGCTTATAATAATAAGCAAACAAAGATAACAGTCTTGATTACGTTAACAACGCCAAACGATAAAAAAATAACAGAGCCACAGCGGCTGTCAAACTAATTCTTCATTATGTTGTATCTTTGCAGGATGAAATGGATGTTGAATTCTACATGACAAGATAAAAAGATGTTCATAACAGCCGGATATCTGTATTTATACGCTGTCCACTGGTTACGTCGGACACGTAAACATACACTGTATAGAAAGACAATCACTGACATTTTCCAACGAGGTTCAGTATTAGCCCATAAATACGGCACTTTTGACACTCTCACTGACCAACTGCTGAAAGATGTGTCTTACATTCAGAGGGTCAATCACATCCGCGATTCCAGGATTATTTTATCAGAAATAACTCCGAAGGTAAGGTTGACATTGGTAAAATTTTAAAACCATGATGTTGCTTACACTTATGATAAATCTCTTACCTAAAAGCTAAGTGTTATCAAATCCTTGAAACATCTTTGTCTGGTGAACATCTTCAGTAACCAGTTTATGAATCAGTGAGGTGAAATATTCTATCCATTTTTAGATGGTGACGTTCCATTGTCACCATCTTACGGTGTTTATATATCCCAACTTGTACGATTGGCTCGTGTATGTAACAATGTTTTAGATTTTAACGAGAGAAATTTATGTATTACTGAAAAATTATTACACCAGAGTTTTCGATATCACAAACTAGTCAAAACATGTACTAAATTTTATCATCGGTATAAGGACATCATTCGTAAATATAGCTCAACATGCAGACTTCTTATACGTGCAGGTATTTCACATCCAATTTTTTATGGAAATATTCTTTATAAAGCACAAAGGTGTCAGTATTCACCTCAGAAAATAACAAAACCTTTGAATAGACTTATTAAGAAGGGATATAGTTACGATACTGTTGTCAGGTCATTAAAGATTGCATATTTTGACGTTAATATTGATTCACTTATAGGGTCTTTGCGTCCGAACTAAACACATTTATTAAAAAAAACAGTTGTTGGTATGACACGGGTTATGTTATTCTCATATATCTTATGATGGTATGATACTAAACCCCTAACGGGAAGGATTGTGCCTGATGCTCATATGATGAAATCATAATCTTTTAGTCAGTTTAATAGAAGTCTGAAGTTGGCATGTCAGTTAACTGCTAGTAGTCTGTTGTATTTATGTATTATTGTCATTTTGTTTATTTTCTTTGGTTACTTCTTCTTACATCAGACTCGGACTTCTCCTGAACTGAATTTTAATGTGTGTATTGTTATGCGTTTACTTTTCTACATTGGGTAGAGGTATAAATGGGAGGGTTGAGAACTCACAAACATGTTTAACCCCGCCCCATTTTTGGCATGTCCCAAGTCAGGAGCCTCTGGCCTTTGTTAGTCTTGTATTATTTTAATTTTAGTTTCTTGTGTACAATTTGGAAATTAGTATGGTGTTCAATATCACCGAACTGGTATATATTTGTTTAGGGGCCAGCTGAAGGACGCCTCCAGGTGCGGGAATATCTTGCTACATTGAAGACCTGTTGGGGACCTTCTGCTGTTGTTTTTTTATTTGGTCGGGTTGTTGTCTCTTTGACACATTCCCCATTTCCATTCTCAATTTTATAGCTAGTACCAGTGGCTAAAATTATATTATCAGTTTAAAAAAAATGTGTTTTTCTCTATTAAATTTTGATTAATTTCCAGTAAACATGGTAAATGCTTAACATTTTTGGCTAAATTTAGTGCTGTAAATGCTTGAACCTGTGTGAGGTTATCAACATTTGTTTGAATTTCAATGATATTTCACCACTATATTCATGTATATAAACGTAGAAAACTTATTTCAAACGGGATAGCACATCCTCATTTTTACGGAAATGTTGTTAACCGTGCTCCTTTAAATAAACTTATTCTAAAAGGTTACCTATTCAACACTGTAATAAGATCATTGAATATTGTTTTTATTGGTATAAATATTGATTTCGTTATCAGTAGATTAAAAGCTAACTAAATATTACTAGTATGTTATATACATATACATTTTCATGGATCTACAATCTGTCGATACCTGTAAATTGGCATTGCACAAGGTCATGTTTTTCTCTGGCTGTTTATGACGTCTTTACACTAAATCCATTGTATGTTGGATGTGTATGGATTGATTGCTTAGTCTTAGAGGCATGATTTTTTTATTAGTTGTTAATGGCTTTGAACTAGCTGTCAGATAACTGCGAGTACTCTCAAATCTGTTCATTGTGTCTTTTTGTGTCGGGATGTATAAGTACCCGGCCACGTCCACTTTTATTTTTTGTCTATCTGATGAGTTAAGCCTTTTTCAACTGATTTTTATAGTTCGTTCTTATGTTGTACTGTTATACCACTGTCCCAGGTTAGGGGGAGGGTTGGGATCCCGCTAACATGTTTAACCCCGCCACATTATTTATGTATGTGCCTGTCCCAAGTCAGGAGCCTGTAATTCAGTGGTTGTCGTTTGTTTATGTGTTACGTCTTTGTTTTTCGTTCATTTTTTTACATAAATAAGGCCGTTAGTTTTCTCGCTTGAATTGTTTTACAGTGTCTTATCAGGGTTTTTATAGCTGACTATATGCGGTATGGGATTTGCTCATTGTTGAAGGCCGTACGGTGACCTGTAATTGTTAATGTGTGTCATTATTTTCTTTCTTGTCGCATTGGCAACCATACCACATCTTCTTTTTTATATGTAGGTCCAAAATTAAACAAAAGTTAAGAACCTGGTATGATTGGTGCAATTGATCTCTACTTACATATGTAGATTATAGACATTATGCAAAATTACCATTTATGATCCAGAATTACATGACAACTGCACACTTCTTTTTCACAGTATGAGATACATGTACTACACTAGTGTTATGCTACTACACAGTGGAATTTCAATGGCATCTTATTGACCAGGGGTGGAACCTTTTTGAAAAGGTGGGGTTCCCAACCCATGATAAAAGGGTGTGTGTGTGTGTGTGTTCTAATCATATGTCCCCAGGATCCTCCACTGGTGAGTGTATTTAAAAAATATTCTAAGAAGAAACGTATGAAATTTATTCTATACCTACAGGTAAAAATAAACTTGACTGAATGGACTACATACTTTGCCTTAGAACCCAATCAATATGATAAATCATCAGAAGATGTTTGGGTATTGGTGGAATCTATCAGACCTGAAGATGCTCAAGAATATATGAAGGAGGAAGAAGCCAAGAACATGAAAACTAATGTAAGAAAAAACAAGGACTTTAGGACAAATTTAAGAATTTTACCCCTTCTTGAACTATATACATTTCATATTTATATATATATGTTTCTTTATAAATGAAAAGATAATTGAATTTGCCATTTCTGAACTCTTTAATTTTAGTTTGCATCAACTAAATTTTATGGATCTAATACACAATGCTTATTACCGTTATATAAGGGAAAGTATACATGTAATTAGAGAAAACTTTTCTAAATGTAAAGCTTTCAGTCATATGATTTTAGATGTTGGACCTAGGCAGACCAATAGCATGGAAGACCGGACCTCCTTTTGGTATAATAATGAAATGTTCTCAGGAGAATTTTGTAGCCATGTGTGTGGCTTTCTCAGACTTAGCCTTGTCAACAGATGAAGATCTCATTGTACAGAAAGTACTCAGTATGTATTATTTGTATGAAATGGATTAGAAATTACATGTAGATAGATTTAAAGTAAGATTGTTGCACAGTGACCTCATATTTAAATCCCCAAAAAAATCTTTAGATATTTTATTATAAGGAATTTACCAATAACACATATAGTGACTTTAACAGAGCTTACTGAAATAGAGTAAAAAAAAATAAAGAGTAAAGGCTTAATTCTTTAAGTATTGATATTGTATTTTCAAATTAAAAAAGAAATGTCATTTGAAATCATAAATATTTCAGGTATAGACGTAGAAGGCCATGCTAGCAACTTAGTACAGAAAACTGATGAGGAGTGTAGTATGATGAATAATTTTGATGAAGCTACAGAGGTTGGAAGATGTTCAAACGAATCAATGGCATCCTCAAGAAGTGTTGGTAACATGGAAGAGGTTTTAGATGGTGATGACAATGACGAAATCGACTCCATAGCAACAAATGAAGATGATTTGCAAAAGATGATGGGAGAGAGTGGTTATGGCGAAGCGTTAAGTGAAATGATCCCCATGCCAGCTGTTTTTATTCCTCCCGACCAAAGTCATACATCCAAACCCCCAAATGTATTAGTGTATGCTGGAAAGAAAGACTCAGCAAGAAAATTTCAAAATATTAAATCAGTATTTGAACAATGTATAAATACAGACTGCTACATCCTGTATCATTTGAAACATGACCAGGTGGCCTCCATTCCATGGGCAGATAACTGTGCATTACTAGTTGTATCATGTGACAATTTGTATGACAGAGTAGATGCTGCTTTTCTCCAGTTTATTGAGCAGGGTGGTAAAGTTATAAGCTTTGGAAGTTCATTAGATTCTGATTTTGTACCTAGAAGAGAACTTCGTACTCATCCCGATATTTCTGTTGTTGATTATGAAAAATGGAAGAAGGTTACACTATTATGTGGTCGTTACTGTTATCTGCCTCAGGAGTCTGTTAAAGATTTGATGTGCATTCAGTCCCTTTGCCAAGATAAAGATGGACAAGCTATGATTGTTGACATCAAACCAAAGGCTGAAGGTCAAGGAAGAGCTATTCTGTCACAGGTTTGTTCTAGTTACAATATATTTTAATGATTTATTATTATCTTTAATTAACTGCTAAGACTTTTAAGATTTGTTGTGGTAATCATTTAAACACAAATAAAAAGTGAACATCAATACAAAAATACTTTGATAAATAAAATCTTTTTAAGTCACTAAGCAATTTCTCTACTATTACAGTAAAACCTACATTACTGTTTTTTATAGGTTTTACTAGATCAAGATCCCACTGATATAGCTGCGACTGTAGAGATGTTTAACATACTGAAGGAATCTAATTCAGTCAGATTAGAGATGCTGTCGTCTTTACTGAAGAGAATGGGATATAACTGTGATAGAGATCAGACACCTATATATACTCCAGCCTACCTCTTAGCTAAAAATAAGGTAAATTTCAAATCAGCCTTTCTGCTAGTTAACTATGGTAACTCATTCGCTATCCTTCCTCCAAGCTTTAATTCAGGTACTGTAAACCAACTTATTTTTGCAGATACTATATTTTGCTGGTGTGGTTTAATAACAAAAGATCTGAGTTTTGAATACAAGCGACAATCTATTTTCACTTATTTTTCTACTCCTAAAAGTCGCGAAAATAAGTTGGTTCACAGTACATCTTTAATACAGAAACCTACCTCCTAGCTTAACCAAAGGTAAAACTTGCTCTACCTCCTAGCTTAAACTAAGGTAACTTTCACATCAGCCTATCTGGTAATAAACTATGTTAACTTATTTGCTATCCAACCCCCTAGCTAAAATAAGGTACATCAAATATTTGCCTACCTCCTAGCTTAACCAAAGTTAAATCTTTCAACACTCTACCTCTCAATTAAAAAGCAAAAACTATGGCAGATCTCTAAGTGGCCTACTTCTGTTACAAAAATATGGTAAATCTCATACCATCCTCCTGTCAAACCAATTTAGAACTATACAATCCTAACAGCTAGCTGTCATTTCATAAACTCACTAACCATACTATCTTCTAGCTAGAACTGATTAAAGTACTACAATGTAACTTGCCTAATCTGACACCTGAGTATTCCAACATTTTATGGTCCAAAATTATACCTATTCTTTCAGAAAAAAACTGATTATTCTGACGTCCTGCTTAATTCGACATTTTTTTCTGGACCCCAGTGTGTTGGATTAGGCAGGTTACACTGTATCTTTTTGCTTTGATTAAGGTTAACCTAATACCATCATATCTGACCAATATTATAAGAACCAAAATTTAAATAGTATTGCCTTTTGGTTAAAAATAATAAAGAGAAATCATATACCAGCAAATTGCTGCATACTTAATCACTATAGTTGATGTATATTCTAACCAGCCAAAAGTCTTTCATCAATCTACCTCTGATAGCCTCATTTGTATCTCATACTACAACGTAGAATATGTTATCACCTGCCGATACTGTACTATCTAACTAAATTATAAGGTAAAAAATTTGTATCTCATGCTAGCATACTTTCTAACTAGAAATATTGTTAATCTCTGCCTACCTTCTACCTTATTTCTAAAACTGAAGTTATTCTCACATAAGCCTTCATCCTGCAAAATATAAGGCACACCTCACACTAGGCTATACTAATCCTAGATAAATCCCTCAGCAACCTGCCTCTTGGCCTAAAATCCCTGTAAGTTTGGACCATCCTATTTCCTTGATAATATTTAGATTAAAGTCCTCTTTTCTATTTCTTGCTAACACTGAAACAAACCCTTTACCAGCTTTATTCTTAGGTATAACCAAGGTAAACCTCACAAAAGTATATACCTACTTGTACATCTATTGAAAAACATTATTCAACAAATATTTCCTAGTTAATTTTGCGTTATAACACATGCCAGCCTACCTTTTAGTTTAAACAAATGTAATACTACCCTAGTTTTTACAGCAAAATGACTTGAGAGCTAGTGTTTAGGTAAAGGTTATATCTTTGGTTAGCTTGTTTGCTATCTGAACCGTGAAATCATTATTACATTTAAGTAAACTACCCTCCTTTCGCAGTTCTTAAGTCCTACAGGTAGATAGATTGGTTATCTGTCCAATTAGTCTACTCTTAAATGAGGGTAGTATACCTAACCTTATGATGATTTCATGGGTCAGCTAGCAAGCAAGCTCACTAAAACTTTAACCTTTATCTACACACTCAAGTCATTTGGCTGTAATAAAATTAATCAGTTGATCAGACATCATCAGCCTTCAAAATAGTCAAAACTGAAGAGATCTCATACCATCATCCCTTAAACATTATGTAGCTTTCACTATGAACTATTAAGATTTTGAAAAAAAAGAATACCTGGTAATCTCAAACACCTAATATAAAGGATAAAGATTGACAACACTCATAACGTTCAAGGTTAAATGGAAGTAAATCAGATTGTGTCTGAGAGTGTCATCTTGGTATTTGATTCTTTTTAATTCCAGCTTAAGATAAAGTTACCTGTTTTCTTATAGCTTCACTTTTTATGATGTGAACTTATACTCATTATGATCTTCTGATGTTTTTATTTACTCCATACACTAAATTTTGTATTTGATATTTTGTTTAATTTTCATCTTTATTTATTTTACTATTCTTTCTTTCAAATTTGTTAAATTTTCATTCATATCTTTTCATTGAAATATACTCAATCTCATATCAATCTATCTTGAAGCTAAAAATACATGTACATGTAGTGTAAAATTTATACACTAGAATGCTCCATAATAAGAAATAGCAATATTCATACCTTCTTAATGAGAACAAATACCAAAGAACCTAATAGAATAGCCAAAAACTAGCATGAAATTTGTAAATTCATCTACGACTAAAGCTTGGAAAATGAAAAATAAGTTTGGAAAATAAAGAAAAAATCTCTTCCCTTTCTGTAGGATCTTAAGTCTTCCATCATGTCCAGTATTGAGAAGCGTCTGACTGAAGGAAAACTTAAATCTACAAGTTTGACCTTGAAATTCATCTCACCTGGAGAGGTTGTTTTGGCAACAAAGGATTTACTTCCTGTTGTTTCCAGTGACCCAGGGAAAATTCCATTCAACGAGGCTTTGTACTGGAAGAATTTGTCAACAAAAAGATTGGGAAACACTGTGTTTTATACAGATGTTATACATTCTACAATGCCTGTTTTAGAAAGGTATTTTTTTTCTTTAATAGATTTTTGTGTTGTTTGCAAGCTGTTTGGTGCATTACTGTTATTAACTATAGGTTGCATTTCTGTAAATATAGACAATGCAATTTTCCATGGGAACTCCCTTTCTGGCTAAAACTGCCACTTTAACATGAAGTTTCATAAAAGAATTATATCCTAGAATGGAATATGGCATGGTTTCAACATTCATATTTCCTGAATTAATAAGAGTTTAAACATGTATGTACTCAAATTCTGTACTACCCCCTACCTTCACTTTGTGCTTACTTCAGAAGTCAATTTTCACTGCAACAATATGTTTTTATACTGGTTATGTTCCGGACCATATGAGTATTTGGACCATACGCGTATGGTCATGACCATATGGGTATATACTCATATGGTCGGGGTAATTAACACTCTGTTACAGTTTACTTTTAATACTTCTAAACTCTTCATATGGAATGACCGTTAATCAAAAGGACGCTATCATATAGGTAATTTTATTATTATATTATAATAAAAAGATAAGCTAAATAAAAATTAGAAGTTTCACCTAGTTAATTTTACTTAATTGTCAAAACTATAATAAACACATTTTATACTTATGGTCATTACCGATGGTCAATATCGATTTGTTATTACGAGTGAATGGCAATATTTCGACTTAAAAAAATAACTTCCAAAATTTTTTAATGAACTGAACAACATTACACAATTAACATGATGAAAGAGTCATTGGAAAGTAACATAGTTTATTTAATTGGTTTGTGAATATGATGAATCGAGCATGCCGATGAGAGCGGACGTGAAAATGTTTGCAGAGACAATCCTTCAACATCATTGATTATAATGAAATTGTTTTGTCAAATTGATTTCATGGATAAATATTATTATCCTTACATCGTATATTTTATGATTTGGATTATATTTATTTGTTGAGAAAGGTTTCTGCAGATATTTTCAGGTTTGATTGAGACATGTAGTCAGATGGGATCCATTAGTAGTTTCCATGTGGGAAACTATCAGACCAATCTATTTTATGTCTGAGTGTTTTAGCTGTTCCCCTAATGGATCGGTAGTTTCTTTCCGAGATCCTTTATCGTAGGATTTTCGGCTTTCCTCTACCAGGAATACAACTGGGCATTTAGCGGTATCGGTTTGGATTCCAAAGTTTGTCCTCTCCGGTTCCACTTCCTGTTTAAAGATACTATGAATTTTTATTATCCAACAGAACATTGGAAGTAAAATTTAGAAGCCCACAAATTACTGATAACTTCAGCTTTTTAAAAAGTGCCATTCATTAAATAAAATGTGTGGCCATATTTTTTTTTGTTATTCAATGTTCATTTATTAAACTACAAATAATGATGAGTTTCTTTCAAATAGGAGTACCTGTGAAATTGTATGGACATTTGTGTATGTCATTTCAAGCAATCTTGTGGATAAGTACCTCATTGGCAATCATTCAACATCACATTATTTATATAAATATGATTATATATGTCCTTCATATTGTTCATTCTTTGAACTAGGTGATCACTATTTTTAATATATAGATGCTTTAACATCTGATCACTGTGTTTTCACGTGCTATTTCTCAAGTCATTTCTATAACGATTTCATATCTTTTTTCACAGTACAATAATATTATTTTATTCACATAGTGGAGTTATTTAGTTAAGTGGCAACAGTTATCTTTCTTTGGATAGGATTGCAATTGTGTATGCATCAGTTAAATAATGAAAATAGCGGAATGGAACAGTAGTTTATAAATTTCAGCAAATGAACTTTGAATGAGCTTTCATACCAAACTGTCTTTGAAATACATCTAAAAAATTAAAATATAAATCATCATGCATATATCCTGACACTAAAGGTAATTACAAAAATAAAATTGCATGTTTATATTGTATAAATTGAAATAGTAATAGAACATTGGGTAGAATTGCTTTGATGTTGCAATGAATGAAAGGTGTTAGGTAAACTTGAATAGGACTGCAACCAAACAATTTAGAATAGACAACTGTAATGGTAAACAGATACATTTATTCTTGTTATAAATTGTAACTGATTTATTTTATTTAAATGATATAAATGAATCTATCTAATCAAATCAAACAGAAAAATTAAAAGCCAGTAGGTCAAAGAATAGCTGCGGAACCGTAGCTCTTAGGTCCTTACGCTATTTTTTTTACTATTTGCGGACTATCTATGGTCCTCAAATAGTAAAAAAATAGCGTAAGGACTTAAGAGCTACGGTTCCACAGCTAGTCCAGGAATAGTTGCAATAAAATATAAATGGCATTTATTCAGACTAAGTATTTAATGATTATGACTGGTTGTTTACAGCTTACAGTTTTCCTGTCCAGACAACAACGGTCTGATAACCATTTCATCTGTCCAGACAAAAGGCCAAGGTAATAAACGTTTTCTTTGTAGTAGATCTTTTGAGAACAACATCATTCAAAATTTCACAAGGTCATTTAAATGTATGAGACAACAAACTGCACACATTTTAAGCTCACCTGGCCCAAAGTGCCAAGAGTGAGCTTTTCTCATCACTTGGCGTCCGTTGTCCGGGTCGTTAATTTTTACAAAAATCTTCTCCACTGAAACTACTGGGCCAAATTAAACCAAACTTGGCCACAATCATCATTGGGGTATCTAGTTTAAAAATGTGTCCTGTGACTCGGCCAACCAACCAAGATGGCCGCCATGGCTAAAAATAGAACATAGGGGTAAAATGCAGTTTTTTGCTTATAACTCATAAACCAAAGCATTTAGAGCAAATCTGACACGGGGGAAATTTTCAGATAAATCGGACAACCCGTTGTTGGGTTGCTGCCCCTTAATAGGTTATTTTAAGGAAATTTTGCTGTTTTTGGTTTTTATCTTGAATATTAATATAGACCAAGCTTAGGTGAGCCACACAGGCACTTTAGAGCCTCTAGTTAAATGATATTTTCTTATGTATGATATTTGATTCAAACATCGATTAGAAAAAAATTAGCAAGGGGCGATCCAGGATTTGAGGAAAGGTGTGGCATAACTGTCTGTAGTATTAAAACTAAAGAAGGGCCAATGAAGATGAAATTCTTACTGATTTTATGCCATAAAAGTCTGTTTGTCTGTCTTCTGTCTGTTTGTCCAACTGTCAGCCCGGCAAATGGTTTTTTCTCTAAGCTTGAAGATATTAAGTTGTTATTTGGTATATTGTGTTGTTGTCTAACTGCAAAATTTTTGTGAGTTCGTATATGGCTATGATGTCAGCTTTGTAGTCGTCTATATCGTTATCAGAAGACATATTTGGTTTCCAGTCAATGACTTTAGTTAAAATGTATGGATCTCTATGAAATCTTACCAAAAAGGTTCAATACAACAAACAAAAAAAGGTTGGGATTGATTATGGGGGTTATGGTACCAACAATTTAGGAATTAAGGTTCCAAAAGGGGCCAAAACAAGCATTTTTGTAGTTTCTGGACTATAACTAGTGTGTAAGTGTATGTATCTCTCTCAAATTGTACCACAAGGTTCCATATCACAAAGGGAAGGCTGGGATTGAGTTTGGGGGTAATTGCACCAAACATGCAGGAATTAGTGGCCAAAAAAGGCAAAAAGCAAATATTGTTCTAGTTTTCAGTCAATAACTTGTGTCTAAGTGAACAGATGTCTCTAAACTTGTACTACACTGTACAAGATTATATTCTTCAAATTTCTGAAATTTAAAATTTTTTGAAAAGTTTCAAGAAGAAATATCCCATGTCACAGTTTTGCACTATATTTGCGATTTCCCCTTATCCGCCAAAATAAGCAAAAGTAAACACACCCGCGAAAAACCCCTGCTTTACACTTTTACAATCCAAATTCAGACAGAATTAAGCTTGAATATTATGTCCGAACTTGCCCTAGTGGTTCAGGGTTCAACCTCTGCTGTCATATCAGGCTGAGCTAAGGAGAGCATTTTATTATGACAAGCTACAGATTAAAATCAAGTTTTCTTCCAGTCAGATTATGATGAGCAGAGTTATGGTCCTTGGACTTAATGAAAATGACTCAATGAATCAGTTTTTCACACTTTTTCTTTCCAATCTTGAAGATATTTATTTCATAATTGGTATATTGTTTAATCATGACAAGTTACAGAACAAGTATGAATTTTGTTTCTGTCTGATCGTTTTGTGCAGAGTTATGGTCCTTGAAAAATTCACTTGCATAATCAGTTGTCCACACTTTTCTTCATCATGCTTTAAGATATTAATCTGATATTTGTTATATAGTTACACTATGACAAGTGATAGAACAAGTTAGCATTTTGTTCCAGTACAATGCAATTTCAACAAGTAGGGGACTATGTTTTGCCATGCAATACTCTCAGAATGCTTGTTATCATTAGGTCAATTGGTATCTTTTTTATTTGTAGGTAGGGGAGATAATTTATGGTTGAGTCCTGCTGGTTGTGCTATGTTTACCATACATGTGTGCCTTCCATTAAGCAGCCATTTAGGAAAGGCAGCATCCTTCTTGCAGCATCTAACATCCCTAGCTGTGGTGGAGGGAATCAGGACTCTACCAGGCTATCAGGTAAGAATAATTATCTTTCCTTTAATCATCCAGTTTCTGTCAAGTGGGAGGGATTTAGTTCTTTGCCATGAGGTAAAATAAACTGCATCCTTCCCATACCATCTATAATGTCTGGCTGTGTACAGGGGAACCAGAAAACTACTTACCCATTAGATACAAGAAACAATATGACCCAGTCAGCATATAACATCACCGTCTTGGAAAGCTACTGTAACTGGGCCTGTAGATTAATTGTTTGATTTGGTAAATTCTGTCAATCAGCATTTTGTATCCCCTTTGTTTAGGGTGAAATAAGGACACTACTAAGAAGCTGCACATGTCCTTGAGCATCTGAAATCCTTGTTGCTATTGGGGAACCAGACAACTATCAAGAATGCTACCAGCTGGATTAAAATTTATTGATAAACAGTATATAAAAGACCAAGCCTGCATTTTTCAAATCTTTTGAGAAACATCGGCTTAAATTTGTTCCATTCCTCTCAAAAGAGTGACTGAAGGTTTAGATATCTCATAACATTATTGGTTTCTATCCTATTACATTGATTTTATCATTTTGTACATCAAGGCCAAGCTAGCATAGGGTTGAAGATAGTAGCAGTAAAATGATAATATTTAAATGTTGTGTTAAATGTTTTATAGAATTAAATTTGGCAAAAGTAATTCAAAAGAGGACATCCAATTGTTACTAGTTGATTCCAAGTTTTGCAAGTACATTTGTACATGTATTATCCTAACATACTTTCAGAATTCTTACAGATTCCTTGCCATAGGGGGATCCGTGGGGGGAGGGGGCCCTTATGAAAAGTTCTGGATCTGCCACTGCTTGCTACATGTGGAATTCTTAGGCAATGGATTTGTTATATAAAGAGTTTTTGTACCACTGTGTAATAAGCTTATTACTAATATAGCTTATTATTAATAAGCTCATACACACCCATGTAAGAAGTTACGGGTTTATTTATAGATGCATCACATCATCAACTTGTTTTAGTGTCTTCCATGTGTTCTTTTCAGGTTCAGAACCATCTTTAAAGTTATTATTTCAATTATAATTGCCTTGAGTCAGTGGTTGTCCCAATCCAAAAAAGGTCAAGGTCATTTGTTTTGAATGAAGGTAACAGAGATATTTGTCTATTTGAATATTCATAGCGATACTTTACACAGTTGCCCATTTCCTAAGTAAGGTCATTTGTTGAAGGTCAAAATCATATCCAGTAGAGATATGTTAACTGTCTGCAATGACTTTTAAGGTCTGAGAAGGACCACTAAATTAATTTTAAATGATAAAGACCAAAATGGTTGTAATGACTTTGACCTTAATTCATAATGGATAATTGTTGAATGCATGTCAGAGTTACATCACATATTTTAATATACCAGTACTGTTACTTCCGAAATTTCTAAATATTTAACTTTTCAACGGAATAGGTAATGCAAAAATGATGAACTCACAATTTTTATATGACCGCAAAATTTGAAAAAATTTTCGTCATATATTGCTATCACGTAGGCGTCGTCGTCGTCGTAATCGTCGTCGTCTGAATACTTTTAGTTTTCCAACTCTAACTTTAGTAAAAAATAATAGAAATCTATGAAATTATAACACAAGGTTTATGAGCACAATAGGAAGGCTGGGATTGATTTTGGGAGTTTTGGTCCCAATATTTTGGGAATAAGGGGCCAAAAAGGGCCCAAATAAGCTTTTTTTTGGTTTTCACACTATAACTTTAGTTTAAGTAAATAGAAATCTATGAAATTTTGACACAAGGTTTTTGACCACAAAAGGAAGGTTGGGATTGATTTTGGGATTTTTTGTTTTAACTGTTTAGGAAAAAGGGGCCAAAAAAGGACCAAAATAAGCATTATTCTTGGTTTTTGCACAATAACTTTAGTATAAGTGAATAGAAATCAATGAAATTTAAACACAAGGTTTATGAACACAAATGAAAGGTTGGGATTGATTTTGGGAGTTTTGGTCCCAACAGTTTGGGAATAAAGGGTTCCAAAACTAAACTTTGTTTGATTTCATCAAAAATTGAATAATTTGGGTTCTTTGATATGCTGAATCTAACTGTGTATGTAGATTTTTAATTTTTGGTCCCGTTTTCAAATTGGTCTACATTAAGGTCCAAAGGGTCCAAAATTAAACTTAGTTTGATTTGAACAAAAATTGAATCTCTGGGGTTCTTTGATATGCTGAATCTAAAAATGTACTTAGATTTTTTATTATTGGCCTAGTTTTCAAATTGGTCCAAATAGGGGTCCAAAATTACACTTTGTTTGATTTCATCAAAAATTGAATAATTGGGGTTCTTTGATATGGACCATAATTTGGTATTCGGCCTTTGGTTTCTTTTTGTATCCTTTTTTATAAGTTCTAAAATTTTAACTTTTATTTTGTGGGGTGTGTTGGTGTTAGAATAGTATGAATGGAACAATTGAGTTTTTCGAGAAAAAAATAATACATTTTGATTCACTGTTTACGTGACATGAAACCAAACAGGAAACCAATCTTTATTTTCTTTATTTTGCACAATATAATTCAAAAGGCATAAATAAACACCATTACTAGTGTAACTTGCTTCATGTTAATATTTAAAATCTATTTTCAATGTTATATTAAAGTTTTTTTTAAACCTGACAGGAAACCATAAGAAACCGAAAGCATTTTTTTAGTTTTATTTTATTGCAAAATCTGCTTAAAATAATCTGAACAGTAAACTTTTTCTTAAAATCCATCTTAAATGTAACAGTATTATAAAACTCCTAAATATGTGCTTGTTTTGAAAACAATTAGTACAATTTATTCAGAATTTTCCATATTTTATTCATTGATACAGAATACCATAATCGTTGTATCTTGATGTTTAAGCCAAAAAAATATATTTATATTTGGTTTTGATATTCCAGTTATATACAATTTATTCCAAATCATTGGCAATGTAACATTCTTTAAATCCAGTAAAGAAAAAAACTTTTAACTTGGAATTAAAATCTTTAAAATAGGAACAATGTGATACTTGTGAACTGTACACCATCTACATGGTTTCCACATTTTAACCTACTTTAGTGGGCTAAAATCAATAAAGTACTTCCTTTCAAGTCATGCATGGTAAAAGTTTACTTCTCCTTTGACAAGTTTTTTGCGTTTCTGATAAGTGTTTGCAGAACATGAATAAAACATATTAATTAAAAATTGTGACAAAGATTCCAACTTTGTACATTCTAAGTGTAACGGTATATTAACATGTATTTTTTATTAAATTATATTTATTCACCTAAAATATCCAGTAATATTTACTGCTGAAGTTAAATCAATCCAACGAACATTGGTACAATGATAAGAGACGTAATTTCGATTGATTTTTCCAAGGACTCTTCACGTCATTATTAGGAAACGAAGTGTGTTCTAACGTCTGTCAAATATGAAATCGATTTTGTCAAGTCATTGGGCATTTATTTTCACACAGGATCGTATGTAACATTATGCACATAGGAAAATAATAGACCACCGGTGCAATCTCTTTCACAATTGTATTTTCCTCTTTTAAACAAGACGAAACAAGTCTAAAGATTATGTTTGCTAACATCCCGTTGGAAACAAAAACAATGTTTAGACCTAGTATTTCGTACATTCGGCCGTAATGGCGTTATCACTTGTTAGTCACATGTTTCACGTATGACCGGAAATGATTAGAACTTAAGGACAAAAACAATTTTAATAAATAACTGGACTTCTGTTTCGTGTGAAATGTTACGCATAACGATAACGTAATATTCTTACTTAATTATTACGAAGATCAAAATAAGAATGTAAATCATCTCGGATTTACCTGTTTGAACATCTCGCGAGAGTTCATATTTGCATATTGTTTTTAAGAATTCTATTACAACAAAGCAGATTACATCATCTAAAAATTGTGTTACGAAATCGGACACAAAAATCACGCCACTGTTCTTACATCTGCTACATAAATACTTATAGTTCTCTGCATTTTCTTCTCATTATTCTTATTGGTCGATGTTCTTTGTTATTTGAAAGCAAAAGCTACGAATTTGCCGGTGACGATTATCTATAAATCAGTCAGCGTTATGCTCTTCGTAAGCAAAAAGTAACGCGAGAAACGCCACAAAAATACGGTTGTAGAATCTTTGAAATTCGTATATTTTAATTTTTTTTCTAGGGAAGAGTAGCATACACTTGTATGTTGATAAAAATAATGGCATCTTTAGATGTAGTTGCAACTTTTCTTACAGTAATTCACATTTTATCACTTTTCTATAGTTGTAGGAAATGGAGCCCAATAGCAAATTATGGTCTATATGTCAAATCTAACTGTATTAGTAGATTCTTAATTTTTGGTCCCGTTTTCAAATTGGTCTTCATTAAGGTCCAAAGGGTCCAAAATTAAACTAAGTTTGATTTTAACAAAAATTAAATTCTTGGGCTTCTTTGATATGCTGAATCTAAACATGTACTTAGATTTTTGATTATGGGCAAAGTTTTCAAGTTGGTCCAAATCAGGATTCAAAATTATTATATTAAGTATTGTGCAATAGCAAGAAATTTTCAATTGCACAGTATTCAGCAATAGCAAGAAATCTTCAATTGTACAGTATTGTTCAATAGCAAGAAATCTTCAATTGACAGTATTGGGCAATAGCAAGAAATATCTGATTTCACAATATTGTGCAATAGCAATCAATTTTCAATTGGAGTTATCTTTCTTTGTCCAGAATAGATATTTGTGCAATAGCAAGATATTTTCAATTGACAGTATAGCGCAATAGCAAGAAATATCTAATTTCACCATATTGTGCAATAGCAATCAATTTTCAATTGGAGTTATCTTTTTTTGTCCAGAATAGATATTTGTGCAATAGCAAGATATATTCAATATTCTTTGTAATTTTGAGTTATCTTTCTTTGTCCAGAATAGTAGTTGAATCAACTTAAATCATTGTTTTATACAATAATCAATGTTTTTTCACCATTACTACCAACTGATAAATTAAAACAATCTTTACCATTCAGTGATAACAAGCACTTTTTTTTTACATTTTAATATTTTATGATGTATTTAAATAATTAGTTATTGTTGCAAACTCCATTAGAAATTTGAATTGAGATCAGTTTTGGAATAAGGGAAAGTTTTTCTCATTTCAGATTTCATAAATAAAAATGAAATTTCTTCAAATATTTTTTTAAGAGGATTATTATTCAACAGCATAGTGAATTGCTCAAAGGCAAAAAAAATTTTAAGGTCATTAGACCACATTCATTCTGTGTCAGAAACCTATGCTGTGTCAACTATTTAATCACAATCCAAATTTAGAGCTGAATCCAGCTTGAATGTTGTGTCCATACTTTCCTCAACCGTTCAGGGTTCAACCTCTGCCGTCGTATAAAGCTGCGCCCTGTGGAGCATCTGGTTTATGTTTATAGCATCTCTTGTAAGCAGGATAATAAAGGAGATTGAATTATTAATCTGGCAATTTGTTTCATTACTTAAAAATGGCAATAATTAACAAACACAAAAAGTACCGCATTTACAGTTCAAAGCTGTAAATAATAATGAATCTTCTGCAGTGGTATACTCTTTCCTTTTTAATGCAACAGGGTTGTGTTGAAATTTGTTTACATATTCTCCAAGTTTTTTTTTTTTTTCTAAGGAGTAAACATATTTGCATGAAGTAAACATACCTTTGCTCTTTGTTGAAGGCTGTAAGGTGACCTATAATTGTTAATTTCTGTGTCATTATGGTTTCTTGTGGAGAGTTATCTCATTGGCAACCACATCACATTTTTAGCTCACCTGGCCCAAAGCAAAGCAAATCTGACATGTGGGTAATATTGTTTATCAGGTCAAGATCTATCTGCCCTGAAATTTTCAGATGAATCAGACAACCGGTTGTTGGGTTGCTGCCCCTGAATTGGTAATTTTAAGGAAATTTTGCTGTTTTTGGTTATTATCTTGAATATTATTATAGATAGAGATAAACTGTAAACAGCAATAATGTTCAGCAAAGTAAGATTTACAAATTAGTCAACATGACGGAAATGGTCAGTTGACCCCTTTAGGAGTTATTGCCCTTTATAGTCAATTTTTAACCATTTTCGTAAATCTTAGTAATCTTTTACAAAAATCTTCTCCTCTGAAACTACTGGGCCAAATACTTCCAAACTTTAACTGAATGTTCCTTAGGGTATCTAGTTTGTAAATTGTATCCGAAGTTTTGATCTATCAACAAACATGGTCGCCATTGCTAAAAATAGAACATAGGGGTCAAATGCAGTTTTTGGCTTATAACTCAAAAACCAAAGCATTTAGAGCAAATCTGACTTGTGGGTAATATTGTTTATCAGGTCAAGATCTATCTGCCCTGAAATTTTCAGATGAATCAGACAACCCGTTGTTGGGTTGCTGCCCCTGAATTGGTAATTTTAAGGAAATTTTGCTGTTTTTGGTTATTATCTTGAATATTATTATAGATAAGAGATAAACTGTAAACAGCAATAATGTTCAGCAAAGTAAGATTTACAAATAAGTCAACATGACGGAAATGGTCAGTTGACCCCTTTAGGAGTTATTGCCCATTATAGTCAATTTTTAACCATTTTTTCGTAAATTATCTTAGTAATCTTTTACAAAAATCTTTTCCTCTGAAACTACTGGGCCAAATACTTCTAAACTTTAACTGAATGTTCCTTAGGGTTTCTTGTTTGTAAATTGTATCCGAAGTTTTGATCTATCAACAAACATGGTCGCCATTGCTAAAAATAGAACATAGGGGTCAAATGCAGTTTTTGGCTTATAACTCAAAAACCAAAGCATTTAGAGCAAATCTGACATGGGGTTATTATGTTTATCAGGTTAAGATCTATCTGCCCTGAAATTGTCAGATGAATCAGACAACCTGTTGTTGGGTTGCTGCCCCTGAATTTATAATTTTAAGGAAATTTTGCTGTTTTTGTTTATTATCTTGAATATTATTATAGATAAGAGATAAACTGTAACAGCAATAATGTTCAGCAAAGTAAGATCTACAAATAAGTCAACATGACCAAAATTGTCAATTGACCCCTTAAGGAGTTATTGCCCTTTAAAGACTTTTTTCACAATTTGTTCATCATGTTGACTTACTTTAAAAAATCTTCTCCTTTGAAACTGCTGTATCAATTTCAGCCAAACTTAGGCTAAATGAGTTTCAGAGTTTCTAGTATACATTTTATATTTTATTTCCTTGTATGTCAAGAAACAGCTCCTATGGCTAAAATAGAACATAGGAGAAAATGATTATTTTGTTTGGCTTTTGAAGAAAATAGGACGATCCAAAGAACATTTAAATAAATTGAAAAGCCAAAATAATCATTGATGAGAGATTTAACCAAAAGAATTAAGGTGAGCGATTCAGGCTCTTGAGAGCCCCTTGTTTTTTTTATATTCTAGATCAATTACAAAATTCTACAAGCTAGAATGAAAATCAGGGAATCAAAACTTTAAATAATGAAAAGCCCATGAACATTTGAAATTCAAAGCGAAAGTTCCTCCATAAGAAAACAATGGTTGTATATAAAGCATCAGTGTGAAGAATGGTAGGTCCTTGACCTTTGTAATTTCAAATTAAAAAATCCTCTCCTAGAAACAACAGGTTTTGGACCTTAGTCCCACTGTAATTTGATCTCCCTAAAATATGCTTACATAAACAGTTTGGTTTGAATTATAAATCCTACTTTGTTAACTTTGTACTAAGAATACATAAATACTAAATTGTCTTAAATGGTCAAGACGTTTTTATTATGGTACACATATATTGGATTATTTATAAACCGAAAATTTTAAATGCTCTTCAAAAGAAATAATGTTGATTTAATCTACCCAATAAAATATCCATAGATATACTATCATCATTATATTAATGCACAATTAAAAGGCATTCATAACGTTAACTTATTACGTTGAGAGATAATCATGAGAGTTAGTTACCTATTTCTGATATCATAACCCATAACTGAATATTTTCTATAAAGTATCCTATAGCATTTCTTCTTTAGGGAATACTGATAACGCTAAAGTCATCCATTACTATATTTGCAACCTATGCAGTTTATTTTAGTGAAGAATGATAAGTGGCTCCTCTGATAATACTTGTCATGGGTTGACTGACGTAGACCGTACATATTTTATAGTTTTGATTATTAGATGGCACCATTTTAAATTGGATTTATGACAAATATGATATTTGTACTATATTGACCTGTCTGGAAGCATCCCTCACTAATCTTTGCCATAATTAACCTAGATATTATTCCAATTTTCAATTATCTGTCAGTTTGTCTTTGTCAATCTGGTTTGAAATTTGTATCTAATACTGAAGAAGGAATTAAATTTTTCATAGCTTGGCTTTCCTTTTGCAGTATGCAGGGTTAGCCACTATGGTGAAACCCTAGACTAGTAAAACTTTATTAAGACTAATAAGATTTTATCAACACTTTGTTTGGATCAATAAGAAAAATGTTGGAATATTAGTTTTTGGACTAGAAGTTGAAAATGTTTTTGGTGCTGACTGCTTTTGTAAAATTAAGGTGTGGTATGATAGGAATTAGGACAACTGTCCACCTATGTCCAACTTGTGTATTGCAACAATATGTCACCATACAGCCTTATGTTGGTTCTACCTGTTATCTTCAATTCAGGGGCGGATCCAGCCATTTAAAAAAAAGGGGGGGTTCCCAACTTTTGAATCATTTTACAAAGTTTATGTGCTATTTTTCAATCATTTCAGACTTTTTTCCTAGTTTAATGTTTTCATTTTTTTGTGTTTCATTGTTGGTAACAGGTCATACAGATGCTGTGGTCTTGTGTCTGTTGTAAATGGTGTCACACAAGACTTACATGTATGTAACTCCTTACAATAGTCTGTCTGTCTGTGGTTTATTCATCCATCAGTGATGATTTCTTATATTTAGAGTTATCATCAGTAACAGGTGAAAAAAATATATGTGTAATTTGCAAACGTCTTGACAATTGACTTGTCAAATGAAATCCAGTACTTTACTTTATAAAACAATTTTATTTTTTTTTAAATTTTAAAATCAGACCAAAAATTAGTTTTACTTGTTAATTTAATATCATGGTGGTAAAATTCTAATTTAGTTGCCCACCTGTTTTGACCTAGACCAAAGGTTAGATTAAGTATGCTAATCTAGTTGTTTTTGGTTTCATCTACCTCATGAATTAGACCATACAACATCTAGACAATGAAAAAATCTTTCAAGCTTATTCCGACTATGACAGTTAAAAAGTAAATTATTGACCACTTTTTTGCCACAACCAGAAGTGTAACTGTTAATAGCTATCATTTCCCATAACAACAAATATTGAATATGAAAAATACGATTACTAATTATGCGAGCACTGTCGTATGTTTAGGGCTTGACTTTATTTAATGATCTTACTTTTGGACTCTGTCATACTAATCAGCTAGTTATTAGTTTTTTTGTCATAAAAACATGGCAAATTCAATTAAGAATCATTTATTTTATCTTAATATTCTGTCCAGTAATGTGTCTGACACTTGCTTAGGAAGACAATGTCTGCTTTTATAACCTTAATCTAACCATGCTTAATGACACTAGATAAAGCACTTTAATAACCAAGATGACCAGGATGAGAGCTCTTACATGAATGAAATCGTGACACAGTTGATCCTTTTTAATTGTTAAACACTAATATCAGAAATATATAAAATTAACAGGAATAGGCAATTGACTGAAAACGTTGATATAATGAAAAATAAAGGTATTTAAATTAAAATGACTGATATGAAGAATCGTGACTAAATTGAGACATTTATGAAAGACCCTTGATTTCAATACAGTTTGATCAGAAAGTATAGAATACTGTGGATTCATTATTATTTGTTGGATACCAATTTGCGTGGATGTCGTGGATACAGTTAATCCACGAAATTAAGTGTTCAACGAATGATGAATACTCTATAGGTTTGTGTGCAGACTTCAGCAAAACCACGAAAATTAAATATCCACGAATATGCAAGTTTTCATTAATCCTTGTCCTTTTGGTCAAGAAATCTTGCGATAGATATTTGTTTAACTTATATATATAAAGTCTGAATGACTGTCTCAGAGATTTTATTGTGCTTTTATAAAAAGTTGCTGGCACATTCAACTAAACATTTTCAGATTCATTTTAGAAATAAGGCTTCATACATTGTTTGACATCCTAAATATGTGACCTCAAAATAATGAAGAACCTTTTGAAATTAGAAATTTTAAAATTTATTAGAAAAGAAACATACTTTGAACTCTAATAGTAAAAGACTTAACTAGAAACATTGTTGGTACTGGTGTACTTTTAATGGTAAATGTTTCATTTTGAATGTGACTTTGAAGTTGATCGTCCACCCACAAAAGCCATACTATAAGAGCATGTTTTTGTAAATGTAAATCCAATATAGAGAGTGTAAATTTTCCATTAAGCAAATACAATCCCAGTAGTGTATATAATTATTTAAAAGTAAATACCGATTATGTACACCATATTTTGATGGAATTATGCAGCGTTTTGAAGAAATCCCTGGATAATTGTTTGATTGATGTATAAATTATAGCATGCATTAGAATATTGTATAGGTGTTATATCAACTTAACTTTGCTGATTATTTAATATAAGGACTATCATGCAGGAAGCAAGAGTTGATTGCTTAATTCACAGAAATAATGGTATATCACAATTTATGGCACTGTGGCACAGAATAATCTGACAAATTATTTTATTTTATTTCCGACCTTTTGATGATGTTTGTATATATTTAAATGTCAAGCCAGGACTTATATAAAACATAGTTTGCAAAAACTTTTTTTTTAGAAATTTTATTTGTTCAAATATAAAAGAAATTTTTGTTCTTTATTGTTTTTTTTCATTTCAAAAACTAGTAGAGGTGCTAGTTTTGCCAATGAGACAACCATCCATCAGAAAGGTTATAGCACTGAATGGAAATGGACAGTCTCACAAATTATTGCATATTTTTCAGACCTTCAAATGATACTTGTATACCGGTACAAGTATATAAATATTTTTCTAGGAATAGCACCGGACAAATAACCAAAAAATTATATGAAAAAATAAATTCAGAAAACTTCAGTTTTCTTCAAATATAGAACAATTTTTTTGTACTTTTATTTTTTTGTAAGTTTAAGCTTCAAGACAGTTTAATTTTTCATGCTGACCAATGTCTGTCACGATATTATGATATATAAGAGAATATAATAATTTTCACTGCTTTTTACCAATATTATCCTATATATGAACAGAATATAATCATTTATCACCTGGGGAGAACCAGACAATATTAAATTATAACACTTTAAAACGGTTGGATTTCACAAGGTATTTGTCTTGCCTGAGGTTAAATTATTTAAGAGTTCAACTGTTACAAAATATATGAACATACAATTCATATAAATGTTATTCATTTACATTAGGGAGTTACTTCCCTTTTTACCATGTTACGAAAAACATTCAAATGTCCCATGGTTCTGGATTGATTGTTGATTGCTTAATGTGCAGTGGCAACTATTTCATGCATATTTAGGATGAGAAACTATAGACCACTTTAGAGTCATCCATCACTGGAAAAAACTCATCAATTATGCCCACCTTTATGACGTCATTTACCAGGTAGAGAGGATCCCTGGAATCGCTGCACTATTAATGTTCATCAAGCACCTTAGTGATTGTCATTGTGCAGGATAAACTAGCAAATATGTTTATTCTGTAGGTACTTAATCACAATTCCTTAACGATACAAGTGCTGATTGTCAATTATAAGAATTCAATTTGCTGAATTATTCGTGCAATATAGCGTCACAGTTTTCCAACCACTTGGTCAACATGGGAATGGAAGTAGCAGGGCCTCTTTACGCAGAAGTGATGTTCATGAAAACCAAAGTTTTTGACGGAAATGCATCGAATTGAAAGTTATCTAATTGCAATCAGTGCAATAGGCAAGTGCTGGAGGTTGGGACAAATGGATGAGGTGGGAAGATTTGACATCCATTTGAAAACACTGGTATTTTGGATAGGGGTAGAGATTTTGCCTTACAACAGGTCCCATTATAACAGACCCCTGAAATAGTTGTTGCAAGGGTTCTATAATTTGAGAGAGTGTGGGACTTACTTTATATGAGGCATGATGTTTTTGATTGGTGCTCTGCTTAACTATTGAGTATTGACTATGCCCCAAGGAGGGTTGTACCTAATTAGCTAATACTGATATGTTTAAGCTTAAAAGCAAGCTAACGAGAGATACTTCCTTTACCTTCACACTCAAGTCCATGTGCTGTAACAAGCCTGAAAAGATAAGTTTGCAACATATCCTATCAAATTCTATTAGTGTTCCTAATTTATTATAATAAGAGTACTTTTTTGGCTATACTTATTTAAATATTTGATTGATATTACCAGTTTATACAACCAAAGAAGCTTTTTTAAAAGCTAATACCTGCTACTTTTACTGAATTTGGTCAATAGTTAGGATCGGCTATGTCTGCTTCGAGAACAAGTCTAGATATTTTTAGCCTAATTAAGAGACAAGGATCTGGTTATGACATGACAATATGTGGTTTGTGCAAAAAAACAAAACAATTACGACCAGCGTCACCCAGCATGGCGCTTAACAAGAAAATTGCCATTAAATGACTTTCTTTATATAAGGAAATTTTAGACAGTATAAAATTACTGTTGACAAAAGATTGACATTTTTAATTTTCACAATAATTTTTGGTAATGATTTAAGAAATCTCTCAGCAGTGCAGTATATAATATCGAAAGTCACCTGCAGTTTGATTGGTATTAAACATGCTTCATGACATAGACACGCTATACTATCTCTGCATGTTGGCCAATTATTCTAGTTCAGCACAACATTGAACTGTTTCTGACATCTGAATAAAATAGTAAGTCATATTTTAGAATATTTCTGAACACACTTTCTTCTATTAATTTGAATTATTGCTGTTATAGTATGCAGATATAAAACATAAATCTAGTTACAGTATTCATACTGGTTTTGTTTGAGCTCTTGGGTGACAGAATCCCTGTAGCATTCCTTTGAATTATCAATAAGATATACAGACTCTACTCAACTGATAATATAAAAAAGAAGATGTGGTATGATTGCCAATGAGACAACTATCCACAAAAGACCAAAATGACACAGACATTAACAGCTATAGGTCACCATACGGCCTTCAACAATCAGCAAAACCCATATCGCATAGTCAGCTATAAAAGGCCCCGAAAAAACAAAAAGTATATACAAAATATTAACAGAAATAGTTAATATAGATACTTTTTGGTTATGAAAGTGGACTTGAATGCATCCTTTTAGGATTACTGTATGAAGGCAGGTTAGATACCAGATTATCAATTTTAATGCTTCGCTATTGACATGAGACGTAATTTCTGTAGGGTATTTGTTTTGTACTTATTTAATAACAGATTTATACTTATATTATGATGATTATCCAGTTGTTTACAATCTGTCTAATAAATATTGTGAGAGTGAATATAAAGCATCATGGGAAATGGTAACGTGTTCATCCTCAGAATGTTCATCCTCAGAATCTTCCTATATATTAGTATAAGTGTTTATGTAGAAATTTGTTTAGAGAGAAATAAAATCAATTTATATGACCAAACCCTTTTCCTGATTATACTTTTAGATAGAGCGTTTGAAGTGTTTTTATCATCACGTTAGGTAACCCTTAATTGTAAGCAATATTATTCTATTATATAGCAAATTTGTTAACCATAAAATATGAAAAATTATGTTCAAACACGGAAGTCTGCATGGTTTTTGTCATATATCTCTTATAACTAGAAATATCCATATTTTTGTTTATCTGACAATTATTACCAATTAAGTGGCTAAATTAGTTGTATTGTGACACTTTATTTACCAATGAGGGATGGACATACTTAAATTTGAAGGAAGATGACCTTGAACTATCATTTCAAAGTCAAATGATTATGTAAACAAATTATAGGATTTGATTGCACTTTTCTTTTTCCCACATCTTTTTATATTTTTATTTGGGATATTTATTTTAAAGGATCGAAGTGGACACTTGCATTTTTTTCTGAGTAAACAACATTTATTTTTGTCTGACCTATGTCCAAAGTTGCTGTTTTATTCACCTGAACTAAAATGTCCTTTTATCATATTTATTATGCTCCTTGTAAAACAAATATTTTAGGGTCATATTGGCTTTTCTTTGTCTCTCTTTTAGTCTGACCTCTTGTGGTCCCAGAAATGGTTGTTGGACAAGGTTAAGGAAAATCCCTGTTTAAATTGTGTCCACTGCTGTGGCTATTTTTTTACGATATGGGAATTATTGAATCCTAAGTTTGAATTTTGGCATTGTGTTGCAAACTTGCAGTTACATCTGAAAAATTCTTTCTTCCTATCTTTTTTCACAGTTTATATAGTATATTGAATAAAAGCACTCCAGGAAGAGGATGCAATTTAAAAAAAATCAGAAATGCTGATATCTTTTAATTACAAAGATAAAGTTACCAATCTGTTAAAAACTTATAATTTATGTGAATTAATAGATGCATTTGATGATAAGTGACTGTATCCTGCTCTACTCAAATATATCTGAAGCATTTAGAATAAAGAAGAGTAGATTTGAAATACAGAAGGATTATGGAGATTCCTAACCAAATTTCCAAGGGTCCTTATTGGGCCTTCTAAGGACATTGGTCATATAACGTAATCTTTTATGTGTTCATATTTAGATTTCTTAGACAAGTGCTAATGTTATGTATATTCATACATAGTTTTATAACATACTATTTGTAGAACATATGATTGTTTTTTTAGAAAAAAATATTTATATATAGTTTTTATTGATTTCTATATATGTTTATGGACTTATGGTCAACTGCACACATGAAGTTCAAACAGGTTTGGTCTGTCAAAGTTTAACTAGGCATGTATATTTAGATAAATTATTTATCCATGTAGCTTTTACATAGGTTAAATAATTGACATTTAAAGGTTGTGAAATATGAAAAACCTATAAGCACAATTTATGATAAAGCAACCTTGATAATTGTTGTTACCAAACTGCAGGAAATTGTGGGGGAGGAGGAGGAATTATGTTCTTGTCATGTCTACCAGTCAGTCATTCTGTCTGTCAGTCTGTCAATCAACACTTTGTTATATCAGGATAATGCTTTTTAATTTATTTGGTCCTGTTCTCTTCAATATTGAAGATATTCATTTATCAAAACAGTTATATAACAAGTTCTATAATGAGAAATATCTGAAATGTGGAACCTTAGTCGAACCTTATTCTAAGGAGTAGGAATTGTAAAATATTGTTGTGCTGATTATGTGGGGACTTCATTACGTTAGCTTTCTTTCAAAATGTTCTTTCATTTTGTTCTTGATATTATTGTGATAACTTCAGACAAGCAGTTCAGTCTCCAGAATTTGCTTTCCTTGAAGATTTTTGTTTACTCTTATTAATAGACACCAAAACCAGACAAATAAAACATCTTCAGTTTAAAATAACATGTTTAAATGCTCCAGGGTTTTTGAAACACAATTAGTCAGGGATAGGGAAAAGGTGCTGTTGAACAAAAAATAATTTAGTTGGATTACTCTATTATTGATGCAGAGTCATTCATGTTTTAATTGCTTCTTGCTAAAGTCATGTATAGTGCTAAATGCTTGACCCCTTATAGATGGTGACTGCCCTTTTGAAAGTTTTTGTCTAGGTTTTCTAAAATATTTATTAATTCAGTGTAAAATTTTACTTTAGGCTAGTATAGATCTAATCCTTTGTTTCTGGTCGTTGTCAGCTTTGTTCATATATTTGATAGTTCTGTTGGGATTATTGATAAAGAGATCTGCTGATAAAAAAAATTGACTTTAGGCCAAATCTGCATCAAATATGTCATTGGACTTTAGGCCAAGTCTGCATTAATTGTGTCATAGAGGTGAAATTCTGTAAGGATTGCAAAATAAAGCAAATTAAATAATTCTGTAATCAAATAGATATTTTACTAAAAAAATAATCAATTTACAAAATAATGTATATTTATGAAAAATAAATTAACAGTGACAATTAAATAACAATGATGGCACCACTGAGGTAGATTTAACTTCACTAAGCAAATACGATGATAAGAATAACAACTGTTATTACAACAACAGCACCTAAGATGGCCGCACATATAAATTTCTTTTTTCTGGCTTTAGACTTGTACTCTTTAGCCTGCCTTAATACTTTATTTGTTTTGGTCACATGTACGACAGCCTCCTCTACATTTTTCTCAATGTTATTTAACATGTCACCTTGTTCACCAACTAACACATTCATTTCTTTAAATAATTGATTAACTTCATGAATTTGATTTTCTAATTGATGGAGTTCTTTCTCCCTATCTTCCAATTCTTGAAGGTCAGATTTGGCCGTTTGCATTTGAATTATAATATTATCGGTAAACACTGAATGAGTTTGGAAATCAACTTGGTTCATGTCAATATCGGGGTTATCCTCCTTGGATACTATCACCACCTTTCTTTGAAACCTTGTCCTAGTTTTGTCAATATAATCTGCCTGATTTGCTCGGAAAGTGTTCATAATCTCACGAAGCTGATGAGACAATCTCTCAATCTGATTCACACATACTTTCTGATATGCGTCAGCTTCTGAAATTTCATTATTGTTGTTGGATAAAGCTTCAATTTCTTTACGTATTTTGACAGATTCAGTTAAAATATGATCAGATAATTTTTCCATTTTTTTTAATTCTGTCTGTGTGACAAATGGCGAACAATAGAGATTATTCTGAAGTTTAGTGACTTCAGTCACATGGCTCTGTATCTCTATCAAATCGTTTTCTATACGTTTCACTTTCTTCATTAATATATCCATTGGTGTATTTTTCTTTTTGAATGAAAATCTCTTGCTGTTTCTCCCAAGTTCTTCACGTTTCTTGTGCATTTCCAAAGTCCTGTCTTTAACCACCATTTTGTATTGATTTCCTGATAGTCAAAGACTCAGAATATTTAAGGTAGACACTTGAAACCAACTGGTATATCCTATTAATGTCCAGTCACTATTATTCTCTTGTGAAAAATCAAAATTTTATCATTTTTCTACACAATTTTCAGTGTTAATGATATTTACCAATAAAACGTAATCCACTTTTGTCATCTACTAATTAACGGTACATTAATACCTGTACATGTACTACCAAACAGGTAAATATCTCCTTAGTATCTGTTCTATCACCTATTATTATTCTATAATGTATCACCCCAGGAAAATGTTAAAGTATTCAGTAGTGTGTGAGAGAAAATTTATATATATACCTGTTTAAATTAAAATTTTGTGATTCAGAATTCTTTCCATTACTCACTGATAAATGATTGTTTACAAATAATTGATTCATGGTGCTACAGTGAAAACAAACAGGGTTATCTCTCAAAATTGGTATTTTTAAATATGAAGTCAAAATTTGACCGGTCAGTTTAGAATTCATAGTTATTTTAATAGTTTGAAGGGAAATTTATTATTGAAAATATATATCAGATATTTACATATGACGCAAATTACACAAAATGTGACAATACCAAATAAATTACTTGTAAGATTCAGAATGTAGAAAGATAAATTAGTTTATTTATCATGTTGGATCCTTGTTTAACGATAAAAATTACTGACTAAATGTAAATATTTTATGAAGATGAATAATCTGGAAGTTTTCAGCAAAATTGTCTTAAATGGAATATATCAGCACAAATAGGTTTTACTGTACAGGTGTGTGTATTGATTTTCTCTGTTTATTTTTACCTGAGGGGCCCCCATTAAGGAAAAGGAAAGTGACAAGCATTGCATGTCATTAAGGATGTTTTCTTTCAAAATTGTATTGTATCTCCCTTATTAAGTGGAATTTCTCTGAAAACAATTGTTAAGCAAATTTTTATTATTTAGAAAAATACTTATAAGTTTTGTAGAAACACACATTTGGTTTGATTACTTTTTGTTGAATTATTAATGAATTAAACAATAAGTAGTATTGACCTGTTAGTTTCAGAGATGTTTCTCTATATATTACAGTTTCTTCATTAACAAAACAGGACAACTACAAATTAGAATAATAAAATCCTAATCCAAATTTACCAATTTTTTACTATACAAATAATTAAGATAAATAAAGGGGAGGCTTCCAAGGCAATAAAAATCCACTAGTTGAATAAAGACATACAATACTTTGTCCCCCCCCCCCTTAAAACAAACCCAACTGACAAAATTCTACTAAAAGCACACATACCCTAAAAAAGATTGAACAACAAAAAAACAAGAGCAAACAGGACAAACCAAGTTAAAGAAATCAAGGGGAGACAATTTCTCTCATTTTTTCCCATCATATTTTCAATTAGATAACTCCATTCTTTTATTGAAGCTAAACAATTTTAAAGGAAACAGTAATCTAAAATTAGTCTTTAATCACAGATATAAAATATCAGATTCGGAGTTGCTATTATGTTGTTGTAGAAATATGGTTTTTAATACATGCAACAACATTTCTGTTTCAAGCCCACAGAACACAATTTCTTTTGTTTATCATTCCAAATTTAACAATAACTATTGAATATTTGACAATAAATAAAAGTGCATATTAGCTCTTTACAATCTCCATACAATTATTTTATTTTAGACAATATAATAGTTATAATAAATTACAATAATGATACTAATTTTATCAAATTTGTAGCCTTTGTTTACTAGTAACAGGAGTGCTGGGAAAGCTGTCCTATTATTGTACTATGGTATTTCAAGGAAATCTTTGGTTCCCATTTAAATTCTATTTTAGATCATTTTCTGTCAGATATATTGATGTTCAAGTGGTTACAAGAACATTTTTTATTTTAAAACTTGTGAGTGGGATTCAATTATCTTCAAAAACAAAAATATGTACTCTTTGATAAATACGAAATATATAAATAGATATCTATTTTAAATTTCATATTGTACTTTTTCAAAGCAGAGAAATTGACAACTATAAATATTGTATTTTGCATATTTTCTCATTTTACGTAAAACAAAACACAAATAGCTGTAAAACCGAACATTTGTTTCAAGATGGAGTATCTTTTCAAAGTGTAATGGCAATATTGAGTTATTTTGTGCATATTGCTCTAAGATTTATACCCTGCTCTAAAATAGATCTGTTATTTAGCCAATATAGAGTGTTAGGGTGTAAAAGTACTATCAATAAAGCATCTGGTTCTGTTAACAAACATTATTCATCTCATGTTACTTATTCTTATATAGAATAAGGAAATATGGTACATGTATGATTGCCAATTAAAGGCAACTATCCAGATGCTCTATAGGTGACTGACTGTACATATATTACAAACTTCAAGATTAAGCAGGTCTAGTGTACTGTATAGTTAGCTATAAAACGCCCCTCCATGACAAAATGGGAAACAAATTCCAAACAGATAACCAGTTTTAGTCCATTCTTGATATTGGGCAAACTGACCTTCTGTATCTTGGGAGTACTTCTTCTAGATCCTGCACTCTGTCATTACTTTTTCTGTTAACTGTTTCTGTCCTTTAGTATTGATTTGATTATATAGGCCCTAGTGAAGCGAATTCCAGCTTGTCCTTATATTGTACTGTTACACAAATATTTCATGTAAGAGTAGGGGGCACGCTCACAAGCTTGTTTGTAACTTTATCGTTTTACTTTTGTTATTTTGGGGTCCTTTTATAGCTTACTATGCAGTTTTATTGGATAAACTCATTGTTGTACAATGACTTTAGTTGTTAATTTTTATGTCATTTGGTCTCTGGTAAGGAGTGTTGTCTCATTGGCAATCATATCACATCTTTTTATTATTTGTTAATTCTGCCTTATTCTGTATATTTACTTGTCCCAAGTTAAGAGCCTGCACTCTAGTGGATGTTGTTTTCAGCATAAAGCTTTTTTTGCTTCAATTGTTTCAAGTTTTGTCATGCCTGTACATGTACCTTTTAAAGCTTAAATTACATAATGGTTTTCCTCATTGTTTAAGACTGTATGGTGATTAATAGTTGTACACATCTTTGTCCTTGTGTCTTGGCTGGATTATTGGATTGGTGTCTCATTGGCAAGCATACCACATCTTCTTTTAAATATAACTATTTTGTCAGGGAAATTGTAAAGAATTATGTAGAATAGTTTATCTTGACTTTATATTATAATATTTGATATTCCAATCTCCCATTTTCTCAGATGATCAGCCCAGTATTTTTTTTAGAAGTGAACATAATTCTTAAGATATAATTGTTAATTTAATGTTTTATTTTGCATTTTTTATGTTAAGAATAAACAGAAATGTGGGTATCTAATTTCATGAAAGAGCAACTTGAAAACTAATTTAAAAACTTTCTGTTTATTTTACAGGACATAGATTTGAGATTGAAATGGCCTAACGATATTTACTACAGCGATAAAATGAAATTAGGAGGAGTTATTGTTAGATCTACAACTATGAATGGACATTTACATGCCCTTATTGGTAAGATCATCGGAAAAAAAATATTTAATGCAATTCTATTTGATGGTTTCAGTCATACTTATGTGTAACCTTTTTTTTTAACTTCCCAATTCTTTACATTACTAGTCTTATATATAAATGTATGACTCAAATTTTAACAGTGTTATTTCAACCCCTTACCTGCTATTTTAGACGTCAAACATGGAAAAATAAATTTAAAAGGACACTGAAAAAATTTCCAAGTAATATAATGTCCACACTACACTACATTTGAGGACAAGGAAAATCAAAGGACAATTAAACTCCAGCTACACTGAGAGGTCAAAAGTGTTCCACCATTTCATGATTTATTGAAAAATTTCCTATATATTTCCTATATAGAAAACAAATATTTTAATTGAAACTCTCTTTAAGTTATTTTTTGGACAGATCTGAATGAAATTTTTACCATTAAATACAGAATGTCTACAAATTCTTGCAATAGATATAAAATATTTGTATAATTTATGCCTCTAAAATCATTACTATTTAAAGACATATATGAATTTCTACATGAATAATAAGTTATGGCTTTATAGGACAAAACAAGATTTCATTTCAATACTGGTATATAAATGATGATTTCTCAGTAATGACATGTCATAAAAATATTTTATAATAACCATCAAAACTCTACACATTTACGAGTTTTTCTATAAAAATTGAATCATTGGTTAAATCTTGACAAGGTCGTATAAGTAGGGGAATATCTGCATAGTGAAACCCTTTTGACCTAAGACATTGTTAAGACTGTGTGTTCCTGTCACATCATTAGTTTTTTGTTGTTTTTCACTTAAAAAAGTAAATATCTCTGTCATTTGCAGATTATTTCTTTTTCACTGAAAAAATAATTATTTGATGAAAGGATACATTAAGTTCATCTTATCTTGTATTAATATAGAAACACTATATAAATGTTTTTATTTTGTTTTTGGTGACAATGAACTTGTTCAAATTATGGATGTATGTCTATGCTAAAATAATCCAACCCGCACCCATTAAAATGTTAAAATAGAGGTTTGAGGGCTGATTAAACATGTTAAAATAAGGAAGAGAACTGAGTGGTTAGAGAAATCTAATCCAGACACTGTCCTGACCGTTCTTTGCCTCCATCCCTAAACGCCACAGGCAGTATATACTGATTTTAGGTCACAACAATATATTTTATAGCAGGACTTGATACCCCATCATGAAAGGCAGAATTTATTACTGTGGATTCAATTAAATTTGTCTTTGACTTTGTGAATATCAATTTTTATAGATTGATTGTAAGAAAATGGAATTTTCTTCTATCATGCTACAAACCAATGAGTTTAGTTTGAAAGTAGGTATAACGCCATCAAAAAAATTATAGACCCTATAATTAAATTTATATCATTATCTTTTTTAAATTTTTTTTTAGGTTGTGGATATAATGTTAGCAACAAAAATCCCACAATCTGTGTGAATGATGTGATAAATAGTTACAACAATGACAAGAAAACAAAATTACCAGAACTATCAGTAGAACAGTCTATAGCAAGGACAGTTACAGTCATGGAGGAACTCATTGACCAATTCCAACGGGAAGGTTATAACAGTTTCTGTAAATCTTATTACAAAAGATGGTTGCATAGGTGAGGAAAACATTCATTATATAGATATAAGAAATGTGGTATGGGTGCCAATGAGACAACTCTCCATCCAAGCAATAATTTGTAAAAGTTTACCATTTTAGGTCAAAGTACAGTCTTCAACACAGAGCCTTGTCTGACACCAAACAGCAAGCTATAAAGGTCTGTTCAGTCTGAAGGAAATATGTTTACTAAATCTGTTCTTATGTTTAATTGATTCAGGGAAATATCAATACAGCTTCTCTAGGGCCATGGAGTAAACTAGAAAAAATCTGTTTTCTGATGATTTGATACAAGAGAGCCTTTTAGGTAATACCACTTCTTCTATTATTGTGTTAAATGCTGGAATGCATTGGTTCAACAGTTATCAAGTCATTGTGAAACAACATGAAACATCCTGAATTGCAAAAATGAAAATAACAAATAAAATTGACGGTCCTCTATTACTATTATGCCATGTAAAACAACATAATCAATTTTGAAAAAAGATTGGTTGAACAGTCCTCAATTTACAACAGGGAAACAATATGAAGCATAACTTTTAGATCAATCGAGAACTATAACTTCTGAACTGCATAGGTCAAAATTGTCTTTATTGCACTTAAGCTACATTTTTTCATAGATATAGGAAGATGTGGTGTGAGTGCCAATGAGACAACTCTCCATCCAAATAACAATTTAAAAATTAAACCATTATAGGTTAAAGTACGGCCTTCAACACGGAGCCTTGGCTCACACCGAACAACAAGCTATAAAGGGCCCCAATTGATTGTTTTAATATTATAATATAAAAATAAATGGGTTGATTGGTTCTCAGGTTCTCATGTTGCCACACTTTACTTCTAATCTCACTCAGAATTGAAGTAAACTGATATCTTAAAATTTACACTTCTGATCATGAGCTCCATTAACTAATTTTGACATTTGGCTAGAGAAATTCAATAGGAAAAGTAGAGATTATGGAATTATACTACCCACATATCCATATATGCAGTGGGTAATGGCGATGAGAACGCCAACCATTTTATCTATTTTTTGGGGTTTCAATATATAGGTTCAAATGTCAAAGATCAGTAATTTTATTTTAGTTACGCACATGAAACAATGCACTTATTAGTCTAGTAATTTTTGTCATTTCATCCGTGTTAACATAAATGGTGTTGAAAATTTACCCCAGCTATATGTATCTTGCACCCACCATCATCGAAAGGTCATTCTAAGGTCTTTAACTGTAGAATCTATAATGGGTATTGATGCACTTATCTTTTATTGATAGTTTTAAAGCCATTTGTTAGATTATTTCATTCTTCATTTCATGTATATGTTAAGGGGATGATATTTCAAAGGGAACTATCTACTGGGTATGTCCCTCGTATTGCAGATTTTTTTCTGGAATGTTGAGAATCGCTGTTATGTACTTTTTAAGTTAAAATTAAAAAGATTATTCCAATGAATTTTATTTTGTTCTAAAAATTTAAAATGATTTCAAAACACACAATAACATTTCAAACACATAGCTAAAATGTATTTACCTATTTGAACTAAGCATTGCAGAATTTTGAAGAGACAGTAATATTTTTAAGTAATTGATTTTGTAAAAATAAAATTGTTCTAAAATAACTAAATAAAAATTGTGCAGTGCTTTACATAATGCAGTTTCATTGAATTTTCTTTTATTTACATATGACTAATTTGGTTGCTCTTCATCTAAATCAATGTCTGATAATTCATTTTTTTGTGTGGAGGCTGGAATTAACACAAAGAACCAAGTTTTACTTGTTGTAAAAACCACAAATGTCTTTTGAAAAAGCATCAGATTTTTTTTTATTGTTCATCAAAAGCTGTGGTTACACCTTACCATATAGCTCGAACAGACGCTGAACGGATGATTTTTTTTTTGTTCCGTTGACAAAATTTGTATCCGCTGGATGTCCTATACTGACCAAATAAAAGGGTCAGGTAACAAATGTCTAACAGACACTCACAGGATATGCAACATACGAGAAATGGAAGCGTACGGGACAGAACAGACGTTGAACGTACATCCAACAAACCATAAAACAGACATCTAATGGAAGCATACAGGATATAACAAGCGAACAATGTAAAATTAACCAGAAAATTAAGAGTGATAATAATAATGCATATATTTCACAACTAAGCAATAATCTTGCCCACCATCTGCTTTGTTCTTTCCTTCTTCTCCTTTAGAGGAACAAGTAGTTTTATATTTGCAACATTGAAGTTTAGTAAGATCTGAATAAGAGCTGATTGATAGTGAAGTCTTACTCCAAGATCCATCATGAGTATTTGACATTCAGGACATTCAAGAAATCTGACATATCAATCAATTGTCATTTCTCAGTGACATGAAATTTTCAATTAGCATTTATCTGTTTTACTTTCAGTAGGTATTGATTATCCTTCTGTTCATGGCCTTTTCCCACCCGCTCGTCATACATTTTATCTGTAATAAATCCAGTAGAAGTCCGTTGGTAAATTTGTCTACTAGACCTGTAATGGATGTATAAGGGAAAAGTAACGGATACAAAACGAAAACAAAACAGATGAATACCGCACAAAATGGACTTCTACTGGACGTTCAATGGACAATTCATCTGTTGGATGACTGTTCAAAGTTTTCCACCGGACAGAACGGACGTTGACAGATAAAATGGATGTTAAACCGACATGAAGCAGATATGGATGGATGTTTTACAAATAAGAACGGATGTCTAGCAGACATGAACAGATTGAAAAAAAGTGATCTGTTTGGCATCCATTTGAGCTATCCGTTAAGGTGTGTTGCTGAGGGTTTAAATCTTTACCTAGAATTTTAAGATCATGGTAATTATTTTTTAAGAGTGTTTTTAACCGGATTTTTGTGACAAAAATGTCGGTTATTGATTTGGGGATGTACAAGGGCAGGGCGGGCGGCAATCAAATGTCTGTGCATTAACTCATGAACCGTTCAATTAAAGATTTTAAAATTTTAATATGTTGTTACTGACAATTAAATGAAGGTCAAGTTCAATAGTGGCGAATTTGACTATTACCGTTCAGGAGTTATGGTTCTTGAAAGATTGAAAAATGGAGTTTCCAGTTGTGTCTGTGCATTAACTCATGAACCGTTCAACCAAAGCTTTTAAAATTTTAATATGTTGTTACTGACAACTAAATGAAGGTCAAGTTCAATAATGACGATTTTGACTTTTATCGTTCAGGTGTTATGGTTCTTGAAAGATTGAAAAATTGAGTTTCCAGTTGTGTCTGTGCATTAACTCATGAACCGTACAACCAAAGCTTTTAAAACTTAAATATGTTGTTACTGACAACTAAATGAAGGTCAAGTTCAATAATGACGATTTTGACTTTTACCATTCAGGAGTTATGGTTCTTGAAAGATTGAAAAATTGAGTTTCCAGTTGTGTCCGTGCTTTTTCGCATAAACTGTTCTACCAAAGCTTCCTAAATTTTAATATATTGTTACTGATGCAAAATGAAGATCAAGTTCAATAATGACGATTTTGACTTTTACCATTCAGGAGTTATGGTTCTTGAAAGATTGAAAAATGGCGTTTCCATTCATGTTGTTGCGTTTACTCATGAACCATTCAATCTAAGCTTTTCAAATTTTAATATGTTGATACTGACTACAAAATGGAGGTCAAATTTGATATTGACGATTTTCACTTTTACCATTCATCAGTAATGGTTCTTGTGATATTGCCAGGACACAAATAAATGTTAATAAATCCCGTTTGCTGTCTTTGTGACAGCCTCTTGATTAAGGTCAAGGAACAGTAAATGAGCTATATCGCAGATTTTGCTTAAAAAATGCATACAACCTTGGCTCGTTGAACTACAACTGAAATTCGAAAAAATAATACATTTATCTCTTTTATTTGAAGAAAAGTTGCAGATTGATTTCTTTTAATATGGGTGAATATTTGTATAGAAAGCACATAAAATTGGCGAAAACCCTTCTAAAATTTGTCTAAAAATCGCCAAATCTCTAATTCTACTCCATATATTTTTCTTAAAAAACTATATATTGTTGACACATAAATTTCTGTTTTAATGATATAAAATAATCATAGGGTCACCGACTTTGTTTTTTGTCTAATAATCAATTTGTTACCTTTTTAGTATTGAAAAATGCAAAAATCAACGCTTTACGGCCTGCAACGCGATAACGTTACGATTATTTCAAGGTTTTGTTGGATTTTTTCACAAAGATCGCAACTTTGAATGATGAATACCGTAAAAACGAAGTCTGTGACCCTATCTTTATTTTGCATCATTATAACAGAAATTTATGTATCAACAACATATAGTTTTTTAAGAAAAATTTATGGAGTAGAAATAGAGATTTGGCGATTTTAAGACAAATTTTAGAAGGGTTTTCGCCGATTTATGTGCTTTCTATACAAATGTTCACCCATTTTGTAAGAATTCAATCAGTAATATTTCAAATGATGATTGAGATAAATACATTATTATTTTGATTTTCAGTTAAAGTTCATCGAGCCAGAGTTGTATGCCAAATTTTACTGAAATCTAAGACATAGCCCATTTACTGTAACTTGACCTTAACATGTGTTTCAGGAAAGATTTGATCGAGAAACTTTTCAAAATAATAACAGTGGTTTCCATTTTTGTTTTGAGCAGTTGAACTTGTTCATAGTACTAGATTATCAATTAGGAGGTGCTTCAAACTAGATTTATATTTACAACCTAGAAAAATATTGTAAAGATTGGTGTTTAAGTGTAAATCACACCAAAACAAAGGTTCTGATATTCAACAAAGCAGGCAGACACATTTGTGAAAAATTTACTTATGAAAATATGTTGATTGAGAGTGTAAATAATTATAAATATCTTGGTTTGCACTTTAGTGCATCAGGGTTTATTTTCATATGCTCAAAATGAACTGTATAAAAAGTCCTGGAAGGCTTATTATAAATTGTACAAGAATTTATTATCACTTAATCCAAGCATAAGTACCAGCTTACATGTATTTGATCATACCATAAAACCAATACTCCTATATGGGTCTGAAATATGGGGAATTTTTAATCCATTCTCAGCAAGATTCAGAAATGGAACTTTACCATTTGAAAAAATCTATTCCAGTTTAAAATGTGAGCGACTACATATAAAATTTTGTAAACTGGTTTTAGGTGTTCATAAAAAATCCATGAATTTTGGAATTTTATCCGAGCTAGGACGATTCCCACTATATTATGATGTGATTAAATCCATGTTAAATTACTGGTATCGCTTGGAAAATTTTGATTCCCAATTTTCTCTTCTTAAAGATGCTTATGTAACATATCAGAATCTTTCTCACTCAAAAAAAACATCTTGGTATGGCTCTATGAAGTCAATTCTTGAAATGATCCCAGACATCAATCATCTATCTTCACCATTACCAAAAATTAATAGCTTCAAAGCTAATATGAAAAAAATATTAAAATCATATTTTATAGACTTGTGGAACACTGAATTGGTAAAGCATTCAGGTGGTAAACTTAGAACTTATGTTACATTTAAATCAGTTTTTGGAAGAGAAAAATATCTTTCCATTATTGGGAATTTTGAACAGAGACGAAGCTTAACAAAGCTCAGAATTTCATCACACCACTTAAGAATTGAGTCTGGAAGGTATCAGGGTACTCTCCTAAATGACAGAACTTGTACTCGTTGTAGCTCCTGCGATGTGGAGGATGAATATCATTTTTTATTCCAATGTGTTAAATTTAATGATGACCGCAATCATCTATTTCAAGAGATAACTAAAAGTTGCCCCAACTTTTTAACTCTTAACGCAAGAGATAAACTGATATGGCTTATGAACACAGAAGATAAGTCTATTCTCACTGCTGCATGTAAATTTATTTCGAAAAATTGTTAATTATGTGGCCTTCTTGTCTGCTTCAGACACGAGGAGGACTGTGTAAGTACCACAGCTCCTTGAGTACCGCCCCTTGGTTTCTGTTGCAGTAGGGAAACCTACACTATTCTCAATACCCGTTTACTGCAGTATATGTTATTTGTTGTGAATATACATAAACTTTTTTCATTTGTGTTTGTTTTTCTACATCAGATACGAGGAGGATTGTTAGAGCTTTTAAGATCACAATCCTGGATATGGATATGGATTTTAATTTCTCTCTCTTTATTTACCATGGTAGAATTTGGCCAAAAAGGTAAAAATAAATTTTTGATGGTAAGGCTGTGAAAAAAAAGGTCAATCCCATATTCAGCTTATCTTTAAAGTAATTGTGCTTGTAGTTTCGTGTGTCTTGCTTCATCTCCTTTCTCATTTTCACCCACTTAAAGGGTTGCTTATGAATTGTTAGATTAGTGGTGATTGAATATAAATTTAGCTTTTTATTTTTTTAGCAATGTTAAAGTGAGACTACAGATGGAAAAAGGGAAAGAGGTGACAATTGTTGGTTTAGACGAATTTGGATATCTCAAGACGATTGATGAAAATAAAAAGACGATCATAGTACATGATGATGGGAACAGCTTTGATATGATGCACAACCTCATCAAAATGAAATAGTTATGGTGTAAAACTAAGAATGTAAAATGTCTAGTTACGTTGAAATTAAAATGACAATAGAAATAGACAAAATTCCTGAAAACTAGACACACATTTTATTTATAATGAACTATAAGTATGCATAATACCAAATACCCGGTTAACATAATATCTACTGTTATGCATAATAAACTTGACTATAAGATAAAAAAAGAATATGGCTTTGTAATGTTTAGTATGTGAAAATTAGGTGACATCTTAACTGTTACTGATATAGTTAAAACTGTTAGTACGAGAAATTACCAGTTAATGAAATAAGAGGTAATTTAGTATCATTCTTATATATTTGTAGTTATTTAATGGCTGTTATTGGTGTATTTTTATTTTTTTTTACATAATAATTTGCTACTTTCGTACTAAATACTGTGTTGGTTTTTTTATTTTACAGCTGCTGTGTTCATTAAAACTTTTTTTTTATTTACCTCTTGTAGTCATTAGAGTGTTTTTCAGATGTGTGGCCATTCACCAGAGTACTCAAGTAGTTTAATTTTCACCTTTTGAAGTGTAATAGATTTTTAGCTCTTTTTTTTATTTCATGATCATTTAAACATTCCATTTCATTTTACACCTTGAAATCTAAAGTCAATTCAGTTGGATACTCCTTAGTTATAAGACAAGCAAAAATATTATAAAAAATCAGAAGTAAATTATATAATTGAGAAGGATTCACCAATGCAGATTATGTAGAGCAAGTGGATGAAAAAATAAGGTGGTATACTGCACAAATTTTTGGGCAAATACTTTTTTTATAATTGATAATCAGCCCTGATAGTCATTAGGGAATTGTGATTAAGTACCTACAGAAAAATACTATATTTCTTGTTTATCCTGCATAATGACCATCACAAAGTTGCTTGATGAATTTTGATAGTACAGGGATATAGCTATAGGCACTCCCCTCTATCTAGTAAATGATGTCAAAAAGGTGCACATAATTGGCTTATCAGGTGAAGAGATGGAAAGTGGTCCATTTACATGATATCAAAGTGTATCTATGATGTTTGGAGAAATACAATACATTTCAGAAAAAATATTATAGATATTTGATTTTTTTTATATTGATGTAAACAATTATACATTAAAAGATTTTTTTTAATGTGACAAGTACATAATTAAAAAGATTTTCTTAATAAGACAAGTACATTATTAAACATAATTTTCCCTGTTTTAATTTGTGACCAGTATTTTTTGTTGTTGAAATTTTCACCTGCAGACGGAAAATGCTTTATTTGTATAAATATATTCTTCTGTTATAAAATTGCAGCATTCTTAGGATTAGAAAATATATAAGTTGTTGTTGAGGCAAAACTTGCCAATACCAAAGGAAAACAAGGACAATGAATAGTGTTTATGAAAAATCAAAAACATGATTTGATGGTAATTATTTTTTCCCAAGCAGAAACTTGGTTTTACGATTACAATTTAGAATTAATGCATGACAGTGAAGCCCTATGATTATTAAAGTGAAGGAGGTTACCTTCCAAAAAATTTACAGACAAAAAAAAACTCAAATAATTTAATGCTCAATCATCTGTCTCAACCAATGATCTGGAAATTTTTCACTTCATTTCAGTATATTAATAACTATAAAATCAATAACAAAGCAAAAATATGTTCGAAACGGCGATTTTGAAACTGGATCTCAATGAAATACCGAAATTATTTCTGTTGAAAAATAAAATTTGACCTAAATCCCAATTACATGTTTAGGACTTTATGCTTTCAGCTTAGGACAAGACTGACAAATATAACCATTTCCAGACCCTTGGTCTCAACCCACTGTCTCAGCTCATATACATTTTATGGATAAGTTAATGTTTAAAATATGAGGAGGTGGGAAGATTAGAACAAAGAATATAGAAATCAAAACAGGGTTTTTGACAATAAATGAATTTTTGGTTAGCATTCATAATTGAGTAAGATTTTAATTAAAACTTGAAATTGCTGGAAATTATGTCATGCTCATATGAAATGAAAATGATTTTTTTGTGGCTCACAGTGCAATACACAAAATAGTGCTTTATAATGCTATCAGTAATGGCTTTTTCTTGCTTTGACAATTAATAATACCTATAATTGATAATTATTATAATATTATAATTATAGATAATTTATGTTAAGTAATTTGTATAATGTTTTTCAAACTTGTGTACCTTAAAGTGCCATACATATTAGAATATAGAGAAGTTAGTTTTTGTTGACTCTACCTTTTTCTTGTTCAAATTCTGGTTTAAGTAGAAACCTATTATATTTGACAAGGTGAGGTTTCATTATTTCTAGATTTCAAAAAGAAAATGTTGGTTTATATCAAGTGTGACAGATGTCTAGGGTTAAACCTGAGTGTCAATATACATGCTTCTTTTTTTACTACAATCAAATATGTGAAAAAATACTGCTATAATCTATAATTATATACACTGTAGATAAATGTTATTCCTTATTTTAACAATCATAAAAGTTGTAATTCAAATAGATGTTATGCTTTTTACACACTAGATTAATAGTATTCCTAATTGTAATAATCATGATAGTTGTCATTCAAATAGATGGTTGTAAATTGTGAGATATCTATCAAGTAAAACAAATATATATCCAGTTATGGGCTTTTTTGTTTTTGTTTTGAGTACATGGGAAACAAAGAGAATATATTGTACAGAAAATTCCAGTATTTGTTTCTGCAAGCCTGAACAGGATTTTGAAAAAGTATGCTGATTTTATTGATCTTGCTGAAACTGAATATTGAGAATGGAAGGTAACTTAGTATAATGCCTTATGAAATTTATACTGTAAACCAATTAAATTTAATGAGTGATTTATATTGCAACTTTCGCAAGAGATAAATAACACTATTATAAATCGTTGTGAAATTTAAAAAACGTGGATCTTCCCTTCTTTGACAGTAAATTTGAAAATTGCAAAATTAAATCGCCACAAATTGAGCTGGAATAGTCTAAATGCAAAATGAAGTTTTCCTCGAAAAATAATTTGGGTTACATTATACTAATTTATTGTAAGCAAAGAGACAAGTAGTACATATATTAAATATATATCACAAAGGAGATAATATAAGAACAAAGTACTTAACAAGTTTATAGTATTCAAAAGAGGAGAACATTGATGTGTATTAATAATGAGAAGCTATTGCATTTAAAAAAGACTGTGTGAATTCAGTCCTCCTTAGAAATTCAAAACATGCTATGCAAAACAAATTAACTTATTGCTGTAGTAGAAGGGACTGTAATCTTTCTTTAGGTGTGTGCCACTCGGCAGAGATGTTCCTAAACTATTAAGGGTGTAGCAGCTGATATAGTCTGATTGTTGTATAGATTTATTAGAAGGTAATTTTAATATCAAATATTTCTTACAGCATTATGGTAGGGAAAGGTGTACATATGATGATTGTTGTTAATATATACATGTATTGATACTGATGGCAAATTGTTCATAATAACGTTTTTTTTACATTTTGTAAATGAGAATGAAAAATGACCCTAGTATTGTATTTTCCTGTAATTGCCAGTGATTTTGGACAATTTAAAAAGTGTTTAAGATTTTGTAATTTTGTTTAATTTATTATTGTACAACCCATGTTTCATTTTTACACTTTGTGACTTTGATAGAGAGTTGTCTCATTGGTACGCCTACCACATCTTCTTATATCTCTATGATATGAATGTGAAAGAGTTAACATTATTTTGTAATTCTTATGACATTTAGAAAACTTATTTGTTTGATACTTGAATTTTTAGTTATACCTTTTTGATTCATGAGTTGTATGTAGACGTAACACACATTTTTTGTACAAAATTTTAATCCTGGTATCAATGCTGAGTTTATCAAATGGCATCTCCAGATATCTTTGGCTAATGAAACACTGCTGAACAAAAGGAGATCAGACATGAATGTCAACAAGAGGTAAAATCATACAAGAAAAATGTCGATGAAACAACTATAAATGGCATTAGCCCTATATATAGCCTAATAGATTCTAAAATGTAAATCATAAGTTTATTTCTACCATTGTTATTTATTTTTAAACATTTAATGCATTATATAATTAATCCATCTTCCTCATGTACTTTGATTATCCATGACAAACATATAGAAAAGCTTATTGATTGATCTTGGTAGCTATGTGACCTTTAAACCACCTTTGTTTTATATCCTTATTTGCAGAATATTTTCATCGTGACTGTCTCTGAGAAAAAAGAAAAAAGAAATTTATGGATGAAATGTCTTTGAGGAAAAAGAAAAAAAAATATTTATTGGTGACCAAATATTTATTAATGTTTATTTATGACTTAATAATTATGACACTTTGACGGAGCGAAAAGGAACCCGTAACCGCAATAAATGGCGCTGTAAAGGTGTATTTTTCAAAAATAATTGTTTGATTAGACTGTTTAAAAATGTAGTGCTAAATGTGTTATGTTAAAAGGTTGATAAGAATAATTGTACATCTTCTACCTATTTATGAATTTATTTGCCTGAAATAGGTACTGAATTTACTTTAAAGGCAACTTTTCAACCTTTTATCATTATTTTATATATGATACTATCCCTCATCCATTGAAATTTTGAAAATGTGACACAAAGAATATTCAAGCATAGAGGTTTGATGTCAAAGGGTTGCACAACTGTTTATTTTTGGGGAATTCTGTTTTAGATTTTGCCAAATTATCAAAAAAATCAGGGTTTTTTACTCATTAATCTACACAGCACAAATACATCACTATTGAAAATGGTTTATCTCTTATTTGTCTGAGAGATTTGGGCATTTTACCTTCAATATTCCTTAAAATTATTGCAGTAATTTTTTTTCTATATTTTAATGGCTAAACTTATGAGTTATTGAACCAAATCCTTTGCACAGTTTGTGATTCATGCATAAAGAGAGCTACCTATTCTGTCATTTCACCAATTCTCCCTTCTTTTGTAGTTCTTGTGATTACCTCTGTTTTTCTAACCCTGATTTGTATCTTATATGACTAATGAGATTTAAATTGAACATCATTTGAACAAATGCTGTTGCCTATAATTAATAAATCTGTTTTATAAACTTTTTTTATTTAAAAAAAAAAAATAACATAAAAATACAAATAACATTTTATTGCTAAAATAACATGATTTTTTGTAAAATACATAGGAGGAATAAAAACAAACCAAACATAAAGCATTAAAACAGGGAATCAAATTAGTTATATAGAATGATATATTTCCTTATTGGTCCATTAGGATTTCATATTTTCCTTTTCAATTAGTCTAATTCATTAATGTAGAGAAATTTATTAGCCGATTTACTGGTTTCTTTTTTTTTATCACAATTCAGGAAGGAGTTAAAATCTGTGTTAATGAAAGTTTTGCTAAATAAGTGCTGTTTAGAATGGTTTTGGATATTTATAATTTATTGTCTGTGTATAATATCATTAAACTATTTTAGCACAAGAGTGATAAAATATTGTTTTTTTTTCATTATTGATATGAATATTGCCTTCAAGCTTTTTTTCTCTTGTACTACAAATTCTTTTTATTAAAATTGAATGTGTTGGAAGAGTTCTTGTCTTTAGCCATAGTGTTTATGTTTTACATTTCATATATCTGTGTCTATTAGAAAAAAAATCCTTTTGATTAGACAAACTGACAAAATTTTCAGGAAGGATATATAAGAACACTTTTTAGATAGCTTAATATGCTTTATCAGTTCAATTTTCCAGCTTAAATGTAAAAATAGCCCCAGTGAGTCCAAAAGAGAACAGACGCTGATTCAATCAGCATAGTTAAAACATTTGAATGATTTTATGGGAGTATATGATCTTTATTGAAATACAATGCTATCACTCTTCTCGAGAAGTGTATCCTACATGTAGTTGAGAAAAAAAACCAGCAAACAGAACATTGTTGGTACCCATAGGAATTACAACCGATGAAAGACGAGACAACTGAATGTCAAAATATGTCAATTATAAAATCAAACATTGGTTATTGCACTATAGGTTTAGCTGGCTGAACGACCAGGTAAAACACAATTTTTTAAATACGGAGGTCCTGTAACAAGTCTGGACTTTAACAGTTGTCATCTATTCGTTTGATGTGTTTATGCGTTTGTTTTTTCGTTTGTTGACTGACTTTCCGTTATAACTTTCATTGGGGTTGGTATGTTTATTGCATTAGGAAAGAGATGTAGATTGCATGTTATCAAACAGGTCTTATTTTTTTGTTTAGTTTCTAAATCTGATCCATACACATTGTAGTCATAACAAATATTTGAAGTTATGTTTTGATTGATGATTGAATCATTTCTCTTCAAGTTCAGTTCAGTTCCTTGTATATAATATATTCCTCCATTAATTGTGGAGCACTACCCAAAGGGTATAGTTTGAGCAACTATGTACACCTTAAAACATAGGGAAACAATTAATTATATACAGATGACTGAATTTAGTTATAATGATCACTAAATAATATATATCATAATTAATTCATAGGATTGTCATCATAAAGTTTTAAAAAAAATTATAATAATTCATATGTGCTGGGGTGTAGGAAAATGTTAAGAAACAACTGCATATATTTACAAATAAGAATTAAAATGGTCAAAAATTAAAATTACTTATAATTATTAGTTGAGAGTGCTATACATACATCAGGAATAAAAATGAAATTTTCCTTATAAGACTTATGTAAAATGGTTGGGTTTTGGAAAAAATTTAAGCTATAAAACTTCAAGAGAATCCATAAAACACAATATCAGAACAAAGCTTTTGTAACATCAGGCGTCTAGATCCGCAGAACACAGTACTAAAATCGACACTCTTTTGTTTTACATGAATCACTTGCATGACCATCTGTAACACCACCAAATAAGAATTTTGATACACCGGGCTTAAACCTGCAAAAAATGATTACATAAAGTTTCGAGGAGAGTTCGACTCAGACTCACGAGACTCCAACTAAGAAAACACTTAAGAGTTCTACTACAACATTGGTAATCAAATTCAATTCCAATGAGCTGTTATCTAGGCAATACACTCTGCACAAATTCTATTAACACCAATATTCGGATCCTCAGGACACAGTACTAGAATCGAAACTCCTTTTCATTTACATAAATTACTTTCATTACTATCTAAAACACAGCAAATAAGAAATTTTGCTTACGGCACCGTATTGCAGTAAGCTTCGAGAAGAGATAGACCCACAATATTCAGTTTCTCAACTTAGAAAAACACTTAGATTTCTACTACAAGATTCGTGGTCGCATTCAGAACAGATCTAATCGGCTTTACACTATATGAATATCTACATTAGAACGCGCATATAAAACAACTAGCTCCAAAAGCAAATCGATCCCCCTCATTTAGACGAAAGCTCATTTTATTAAAATTAATATAAGAAAGAGATAACAAAACAATTTTGGTACCAAACATTTTCATGTTGCTTGACATGTTTTGAATTAAACCCTTCAGATTATATAAAGAAGCAACAGTAGTATACCGCAGTTCCAAAGTCATAAATCGATCGAGAGAAAACTAATCCGGGTCACTAACCAAAACTGAGGGAAACGCATCAACTATTATAAGAGAAAATCAACGAAACAACAGAAACATTAAAATTCAACAAAAACAAACGACAACACAAATGATATATTCAGATGTGAACATATGCAAAGAAAATCTGCATTATATGCCTGCAACAGATATCACACCACTAAAAGTGTTCCTAAAATGCTACATGATCTAAACAGGCAACCTTACAAAACGATAAATTAATAATCCATTCTAATGAAATCATTAAAAGTTAGTTTAGAACAATATCTGCCCATTAACAAAAGTACAATCATCTTCAATGCAAAAAACGGTTGAAGATTTGAATAAACTACCACCCACAATTTTAAGGTCCATAATTCCACTAATAACTCCAAAATTACATTCACACATGAAGTGCTTCTTAACACATTCTCTCTTCTAAAATAAATGGGTGTATTGAAATTTATTTAATTTAAAAAATATAAAGTAAACGCGCATTTAGCGCAAATACAAATTTTCAATCCTGGTATCTATGATGATTTTATTGTATATATAAAATAAATTGAAATCAAGGTATAATCAACTTTAAGAAACTTCAAACTTCTGTTTATGCTAGATTTAATATGAAATCGGTGTTTTTACTTAGTTATCTTACATGCTTCGTCAATAAATTATGAAATAACTAATGTTCCATCTTCCGCAAGCATTGGATAAATTGACTATTGTATTTAGGTCTCTTTATATTATATAGATTCTAATGTTTTAACGTATTTTTACATCTCTAGCTTTCACAGGGTTTTGTTTGACCTGTTTCTGTTGATCTGAAGTATAAAAAAAAGCGCGGGTGTGGATATTTAATTTCATTGATATACAGCATCGTCTCTGTATCTTTGACCAACAGTGATATAATAATCAATCATGATGGTAACAATCAAACGACAAAAGCAGAATCAAATATAGTCAAATAGCACTGGATATAATACGTTACGGATACATACAAACAACAGTAGTTTTACTTTGTTAACACTCATAACCCCATTCATTATACTCTATACCAACTTCTTTTCGCAACTTTGGCGAGAAGAAAACAAATGCGAATATAAATCGTCCAGAATATGTAAAACTTGAAATTTTCCTTATTTATCTTCATCAAGTAAAATTTACAATCGCGAAATTGAATCGCCGCAAAATGGGTCAGTAAAAGTATCTGCGAAAATAAGATGGGTTTTCAGTTTTAAAACACAAAGGGAATCGCTTCAACGTCTAAAAGGAGCGAAACTGGATGAAAAAGTCTGAAGTAACGCCGTTCTTATTTGAAGGGGTCTTTGTTTTCAAATAGTTTAAGTACTGTATGATTAACTACTTAATATTCAGATACAAAAAATGACAAGAATCTATATGAAATAAATAATCAAGATTGATATAGGTTGTGAAAGGTACGATGACCAATTTTGATACATAATGTAAATATAAGTCATGTTCTAAATCAAGGTTCACGTAGTTATAAAACTTTTTACCATATTGTTATACTTAATTTCCCTTGTCTTACGATAGAAACGTATGGGTTTCTGACGCTGAAAAAGCGAATGTTTTTAACTTGATATAGGCTTAAATATAATTATTACGCTGAATTTAGGTATAATTGTCAGTTGCAATGTCACTAAGCATGTCGATACGACATTTGTTAATATAAAGAGCAACGATTTTGGCAAAAATAAAATGTTCAATACGATATTTTATCTTCGTCAACAAGTGTGTATATGCATATTGTATAATCATATGTTATCCGTAAATGAAATGCCGAGTTTTGATAAAATGAAATGTCTACGGATATTTCAAATATCAACAGGATTGCTAACAATTCATATCAAATCACCTCTTTGACATATTAAAGCCATCATCCTTAGGTCACTCACAGATGATCGTGGTATTGTGCAATTTTTCATTACAATTATCCTGTCCTCATTTCCTCGTTAATGACGTAATTATGACTTTCCACCGGCTAATTTCATGATATGACAATCACAACAGGCGCGTCTAGTGAAACAGGAACTCCATACTACATGTATTTTTATCAGCTGTGCCACAGATATCCCATAACGGCAAATCTAACCATGAAGGTGTTGTTTGTAAAACGTACTATAACTGGGTACATAGATGTGATCACCAAAATTTGAATCCCTTGTTTTAAGTATGCTTTATATAAAAAAGAAAATAGAAACAGTTGGCGGGAAGAAGAACACAGTTCATACCCATAGCAATGCCGACGGTGGAGTGACATGTCCAACAACCGAAAACATATGTCAATAAAACAAATCAAGCATTTTACTATTGTCATTTTCTCGGTAGTTTATTTCTGATTTATATTAGGATTTTTAGATAGTATGTGGTCTTCATTGTTGTATTGCTTTAAGCCATTTAAAAAATACTGCAATTTGAGATGTAAGAAGTTTGTTTGCATTTATTTTGGACAGCATACTTTTTTTTATCCCCACGTACAACAAAAAAGATAGAAATATTATTTCTCCTGATTAACGTACATGCGTGTGCCAATACTTAATGTCTAGTTCATTACCAACAACCGCAAACTGCAGAATCTTGAAACTTGAATAATGTAATCACTTGAATGTAGAATTATGGGCGAAATGTTTATTGCTATATCTATTAACCAGCAAAATCGTTTTTAATCTACTTATGAGATATAGTAAGATTAGGTATGAGTGCAAATGAGACAACTCTCCATCCAAATAACAATTTATAAAAGTAAACCATTACATGTCAATGTACGGGCTTCAATACGGAGCTTTGGCTCACACCGAGTAACAAGCTATAAAGGACCCCAAAATTAGTGTTAAACTATTCAAACGGGAAAACCAACGGTCTTATCTATATATAAAAAAAACCACAAAAAAAAACCCAGCATGAACATCAACATAAAATGTTGAAACTCGATTCACAAGACAAAAGATGGATTATCTTGTGAGAAACGCGATACACAAAGCGATTATCTTTGATCGTCTCTAATACCATATGAAACAGGACCACGATACATGAAGCGACTATCTTTGGTCGTCTCTCACGCCATATGAAGTATTTAAGTATTTAATGGACATATTATCATTATGACGTTATATCGTTATTCGGCTTATTCGAAAATGTCATTTCTTAATAAATTACTTTTAACCGAAAATAAGGTGTTAATTTCTTCCATATAAGAAAAATATCTATGTGAAAGAGATGAGCAAGACTGTAACAGGGTCTGATAGACTCGAAGACAAATTTTGATCTTTAATGTATGTATAAGTCAAACAAACAAACAAACCAAATAAACGTCGAATGTTGTAACATAACAAATAATAAGATAATATCAATATAAAGAACATACATAAACAAATAACTGTGCTAAGTCAGGAATATAAAAGTTATCAAAGGTACCAGGATTATAATTTAGTACGCCAGACGCGCGTTTCGTCTACATAAGACTCATCAGTGACGCTCATATCAAAATATTTATAAAACCAAACAAGTAAAAAGTTGAAGAGCATTGAGGATCCAAAATTCCAAAAAGTTGTGCCAAATACGGCAGTTGTTATCTAATAGTTCGTTTCTATGTTTGTTGCCTAACTGATTGATTGTTTTTGTATTTCAGTGTTCTATTTATTCATTGCTTTCCTCCTATAATTGATGTGTTTCCTTCGGTTTTAGTTTGTAAAACTGTTTTGTTTTCTCTCAGGCGAATTATGATTTTTGAACAGCGGTATAGTACTGTTGCTTTTAATTATACGCAAATGTACAAACCAAATTAAAATTAGAAAAAAAAGAACTACAAGTTTCCATTATGAAACACGTGGTGATTCTTAAAACTGTTTCAACTGTTATTTATAATACTATTCAACATCTTCGCTAGCCAAGGGTTACGACCCACTTCTATCCTCTCGATGACTATTCAAATAGTAATAAAAGATATTTTTGAAAACATACATTCAACAATTTAAGGCCACACGATACAGTTACTGGGGAGGTAATGACGTTGCTAACGTGAAATGTTATTTTCGCGACGTCAAACTGTGACATATCGGGAAAAGATGCATTTTTCGACTGATTTTTATCATTCAAACTGATTTAATTTGAAAAGGAGTGCATGGACCACCATTTTTTAAACTGACATTCTATTTCAATTTTCAGGGAAAATATATGACTATTTGATAAATATGAGTTATTTCTGAAAAAAAAAATGCATAAATTTTTTGAATACTTATAAAATACAGAAATTACAAAATTTCGACCTCATTTAGCTCAAAAAGTAGCACATGAAGGTATATTTTTTATTACATATTTGATTTAATCAGGCAAAATATAGCCTATATGCAAATTTTCATCAACTTGTAGATACAGGATCAGAACTGTATCGTATGCCCTTAAATGACACACAGTGTCAGAAATGAGTATCTTGTAGACGAAACGCGCGTCTGTCAAATTATAAGCATGATAAAATGAGAATGGAAATGGGGAATGTGTCAAAGAGACAACAACCCGACCAAATAAAAAAAACACAACAGCAGAAGGTCACCAACAGGTCTTCAATGTAGCGAGAAATTCCCGCACCCGGAGGCGTTCTTCAGCTGGCCCCTAAACAAATATATACTAGTTCAGTGATAATGAACGCCATACTAATTTCCAAATTGTACACAAGAAACTAAAATAAAAATAATACAAGACTAACAAAGGCCAGAGGCTCCTGACTTGGGACAGGCGCAAAAATGCGGCGGGGATAAACATGTTTGTGAGATCTCAACCCTCCCCCTATACCTCTAACCAATGAAGAAAAGTAAACGCATTACAATACGCACATTAAAATTCAGTTCAAGAGAAGTCCGAGTCTGATGTCAGAAGATGTAACCAAAGAAAATAAACAAAATGACAATAATACATAAATAACAACAGACTACTAGCAGTTAACTGACATGCCAGCTCCTGACTTCAATTAAACTGACTGAAAGATTATGATTTCATCATATGAACATCAGGCACAATCCTTCCCGTTAGGGGTTTAGTATCATACCATCATAACATATATGAGAAGAACATAACCCGTGTCATACCAAAAACTGTTTTTAGAATAAATGTGTTTAGTTCCGACGCAAAGATCTTATCAGTGACTCGATATTGACGCCAACATATGCAATCTTTGATGACTTGACAACAGTATCGTAATTATATCCCTTCTTAATAAGTCTATTCAAAGGTTTTGTAAGTTTCTGAGGTGAATACTGACACCTTTGTGCTTTATAAAGAATATTTCCATAAAAAAATTGGATTTGAAATACCTGAACGTATAAGAAGTCTGCATGTTGAGCTATATTTACGAATGATGTCTTGATACCGATGATAAAATTTAGTAAATGTTTTGACTAGTTTGATACCTTTAATAACGATTGACTCAATTGAAAAAAAAAGACATCATAATACTATGCTTTTTAGATATAATGTTGAATGGTAATTCAAAGATATGTTATATTGTCAAGCCCAGTGCGGAAGTAAATTATGTTTATCGTGATTAATGTACAAAAGAACACTGGTTTACTACTTTAGACTCTTAAATTGATCTAATACGAAAAACTGAATCTTCGTCAAAGTCAAAAACCATAACCAAAAAAATAAACGCCAAGGCAAACTTTTTAAAATATTCTACAGAAATTGGTGAATAAACCTTGTTTTGTAGCTACCTAAACCTCCCGGTTGTTTGCTTATCTTAGTCTTGTAGTTTTAGTTCATTAATATGGTTTGGAGTTTAGTATGACGTCTATTATCACTGAACTAATAAACATTATTGTTTACAGGACAGCTGAAACAGGCCTCCTGGGTGTTGGATTTTTGCGCTGTGTTGTAGACCCATTGGTGGTCTTCTCAATTTTATGCCAGTTTTTATTATAGTTCTGTGCCAAAATTGAAAAATCAACTTAAATAGACATAATAGACATACTAGGTTGATGTGACAATGATTGGGATGCAGTAGTATAAACTGGATAAACATATATCAAAGACATATACAACACAACTGACTAACACATTCATACAAATGTACAAACTAATCTGACAAAAAGATTGAAAGATAGTTGAATCGAGTACTAGAACCTTCTTTTTCTTTTACTTTGATAGCTCCTACATAAAACTAAGGAAATGTCATTTGGATATGCCCATATTCACAAAACTGAACGTTTATTGCACTTAGACAAATGATATAATTATGTAAATACTCATTGTAGGATTTAACACATTTAGATCGAGGATTTAACAACAGAAGAAAATGTGATAACGACGTTTGGTGTCTTAATTAAAACGAAATTAAAAACTTACTTATACTTATACTAATAATTATACAGAATATCTGATAAAACTGAAAGTATCTGAGTCAGACACTTCTAGTTTTGTATTGAAATGATCCATAAATTCAATGACATTAATAAAGTTGAAAGCTTAAGTTAATATACAATTAAACAAATCCAAGAAATGCAACAGACGTTTACTGCTGAGAAAACAAATCCGGATTACAACATCAACCAAGGGAAAGACATCAACCATCACAACGGAACAACAGAAACACTAAAGAGTAACAAAAACAAACGCCAACTTACATAGAAAGGAACTACTTGATAACAACTGCCATTTTTCTGACTTGGTATAGGACGTTTTAAGAAAAAATGGTTGATTGAACCCGATTTTATTGCTAGTCAAATCTTACAGCTTATATATTAATGCTAAAAAAAGATATCGATTTAAAGGACAACACTCTGTGACAGGAATACAAAAAAAAAAGAAGAAAAAAACAGAAAAAAACACTTACCACTAATACACATTAGTATTATAATAGCCGTAACAACATGTAAACCAAAGAATATATGTGAGTTCGTGGTCTAGTGGTTAAGACCGATGACTACAGTGCTGAAGGTCCCGAGTTCGATTCTCACTCGGGGTGCTAAAATATCAGTACATCAGAAGGGTAATTTTCACCCTCTCACACACATCTCTGGTACCCAGACCGGAGTTTAAACTAGCTTGGGTACTTTGGGGCCCTCGGTTGGTCAAAGTTGTACCCTACTTTGACCTGGAGATCAATCGTCTGATATCTCTCTGGTTTGTCTGTTTCCACCGAGTGACCCGGTGGTTCTCTCCGAGTACTTCGGCTTCCTCCACCATAATAACAGACTTCCCGGTGTCCTAGCACTCCCTTTGTGTTGGGTGGGGATTGAATTGTCCTTTAAAAATAATTGTCGTATAAATATACGTTAGTGACACATCTCCATTAATCCCGATAGGGAGTGTACATGGATGCCACTGTACCCTCGCAGCTTTCGAGGGGTTCTTCGGATATCGGAGGCATTTACCAGGACATACATACATACATAAACAAAAATCTGTCATTTAGAACAACACAAATAGTGATTGTTTTGTGAAGAACAAATAGTCTTAAAAATCATACAATTATTTTCATAATACTAGTTCAAACAATCATCTTGATTATGACGGTATTTGAAAATCTTTTGTTTTTAAATAAATGCTATTACAACGTTTATTATTTGGACTTTCACTATACTTGAGCGATGGAAAATGGATATTAACTCAAGTTTACTGACAAATAAGACATAACATGAATATTGGATTTATGAATACCAAGACACAATGCAAATTCACATTGGGCCATTCCAGTTAATATCTGATAATGGGGGATGGATGGTCCTTTCTGAGGGGTGTAAAATTTATACATCTTAGGGGTGAAATTTTGTTTTTTTTCATCTGACAGGTACACTTTTACGCAACAACTTCTAAGGGTCTTGCAACAGTAAATAATTTAAAATAATTACATCTTAGGGGTTACAAAAAATACCTTTTTCATATCTTGGGGGTGCTTTGGAATGTAGACAGTTTCGTATTATGCATTACCTGGTATTGGATTTAAAATTCTGATGGGTACAATCCTTGCAGTAAAAATTCTGATAGGTCAATTTTTCCCATGAAAGCCCATCCACCCAATATGAACAGAAACTCTACATCTGATAGGTCTTAATTTATAGATCTGATAGGTAGTTTTTCATGATGTTTTTTTCTGATAGGTATGAACAAAAATCTCCCCATCCATCCCCACCTGTCAGAAATTAACTGGAATGGCCCATTTAGCAAGAATCACTTGTAGTATATTATTGTATATTTTGTAGGATCATTTGGCTCTCAAACCGAGAGCGAAATAAAAAAAGTTACTTATACTTATGTTAAAACAGTTCCTATGGTTCATTTAGGCTACTCGAAAATAGTTAATACAACACTGAAATTTTATCTCGTTTTCAAGCGAATCGGTTTGCTTCAATCCTTATAAAATCACCGTAATTTACAATAAAACATCAATGAATGTCGTTCAAAAGTTGAAATAGTATAGTTCCATAAAGCACCACGATTTACAATGGCTTCTAAGAAGGTTTTTCTTGAATCGTTTTTCGTCAATAAATTCAAATGCATTTTAAAAGTTGAAAGAGAAAGTTATGACTTCTATGAAGACCAGACAGATGACAGTGGATTATTACGAAGTCTTGAGTGCAAAACAATACTAGAATTTTTAAAAGTACGAAATACACTAATTCGATATGATTTTATTTCATTAAACTTATGATGGATACATGATTGAGTTTCTATTTTTTTTTAAAGAACTTTGGGAACAGAAATGCGGTGTTACTATGACGTCTAAAACATTTATGTATTTCACCTAAAATGCTAATTTTACATGTTTTACGAAAAACAGCTAAACCGATGTAGAATTGTTTTAATTGGTTTTCAAATATATTTGTAAAATATCTTGTGTAGCAGTCTGTCTGTTTTGGAAAGGCTCTTCTTCGTTTCTAAATAGCAATGAAGAGATATAAAATGAATAAGATTTAGCAGTTGTGGTTTCTTTTGTAACACTAAAATGTAACACACACAGAAACGGACCTAGCATCAGACAAAATCCCACGAGAATAACAAATATAACATCAAAACCAAATACATGAATTTGGGATAGACAAGTACCGCGATATGTCTTATCGCAATGTGAATTTACACTTAAAAATAAGAGAGAAAACAAACGACACAACGTTAAAGTGTAATACACACAGAAATTTTCAAGTTTTTTTCGGTTGTCTTTTGGTTTAAAAGAGGTTTTTTTTTTTACCTCTAAATCGACATAACTGCTTATGTATCAATTAAATAAAAGTTTGGGATTGTTCTGAGATATTTTCAGAGGTTAAATGTAAGACCTAATAATTGCTTACATTTTTTTGTAATTTAAAAAAAACAGTTTGTTTCAAAATAATCCAGATAGTGAGAGCTACAAGCATTTGAAAATTACTACTGTATTTAACGGCTTTGCCTTTGCCTTCCCTTAAACATCAAGTATGTTATTTTACTAATTGATAACTCACAGCTCCTGATCACGATATACTTCGCAGCGATATATATACAAAAGAATACATACATGCACACTGTGACTTCCTTCTCTTTGATAAACGAGAAACAGTGAAAAGTCTAGAGAAAAAAAGGAAACAGAGACCGCTTTACTACTGGGGACTTAGACTTTTGGCATGCAGGTTGCGTTGGTAGGATTTGGGAATACTAGGTATTTTGGTTTTAAGTTTTTTTGTTTTGCAGGGTTGTGCTAGTGCATAACAAGAGCGGCCCAGTAGCATAGAAGCATCTAAATTACTTAAGAAATAGGAAGTTTTAATACTTAGAGGAAAATCCAAATTTTCTATTTTTACAAAAAATATTTAAATATATCAAATGAAAACTTAACAATAGGAAAAAAGATGAAAACATTTTGAAATGAATAATTATAGCAATGGTATATATAGGCGTCTTTTATTAAATGAGAGGCTACATTGTAATACTATGCAATATCTTAAAATTTTTTAAATGAAATTAAAAATTATTTTATTAAAGTGAGCAAACTCACCTCCAAAAAAAATGCGTAGATCTTTAAATGAATTTTTCGTTATACCTGACTGTGTTTTAAAAAATAAAAATAAAAATTTTATTTTGTTTTGAACATATAGCCTTTGCGGATTCCCGGATCTTTTTGTTTCTTTTTTTATTATTTGATCAGGGATTTAAATTGTGAACTCTCAATCCTGAAAAGTATCATTCGAGGTATCCCCATAGTTATGTTTCAGCATTTGCATTGACTAACTAAATGGAAAAAAAGAACAACTGGTAATATTCCATAGTTATGTCTCTATGAGATGAAAAAAAGAGATCATAACTGGGAACCAGTATGTAAACAAAATTAATTATCTATGAATATTCTATATCTCCCAAAAAGAGGTGTGGTTTTGCAAACAGCTGTATTTACAAAGTGCAACCTTTAGCTTGCAAATTCAAATGCTATCAATCAACAAAACAAGTGAAAAAAACTACTAATACACTCTTGACGATATAAAGTCTTTTTTTTCCCGAAAATGGTGTTACTTGGTCCTTTAAATAAAGCCTATCATAGAAGTGTTGACTTCAGTAGATTCAAACTAAAACCTGACCTGTATGATGACTATGCAGAGTTGAGGAAGCTGATGCTCAAACCTCAAATGTGTGTGTGTGTGTCCTTGTGTGTGTCCTTGTGTGTATGTGTATGCGTGTTTGTTAAAAGTATAAGAGATAGTTGGAACACCCTGATTAGAAATAGGAGAAAGATTATGTTTTACTGATATGTGGTGAGGAATTTTGTCCTATAATAAAACGTCTTAGACTACTATATGCATCACAAATCTTTAGCTAGGTTAAATTGAAGGTCACATGAATACGGACAAAATGGAACTAAACTGCTTGCTAAACGCCAATAAATATTTCAATATTTCATTGTCATTTATATTTGAACATTTTATTATTTTTTTTTTCATATCGCGTAGTTGTTACACATTTAATGTTTCTTCTAAATCGCTAGATATCTAATAAAAGGCATATTTCAAATTGTTGAATCGTAAACATAAAAAAACTAGCGTTGCCTCTTATTTATCTCACTTTAAAGGATTGGTCTAGTTTTGTAAAGTCGGGTTGCAGTTTTATTCCCTACTTTTTGACAAAAGATCATAATATCTTTATACGTGGGAGAAACGAAATGCTTTTTTTTTATATATATTTTCTAATATATGTCTAAATGATCAAATGAAAATACTCATTATTCATTTATAAGTTTTTATTGTCACCCTATGGTTAATCTGTGAACATATTCGCGGCATAAGAAGAGCAATTGTATGGCCAATGATATTCTCCAAGCCTTATAATTTAAAATTATTTTCATTATGGAAATGATTAGGATGATATCCTTTCAAGATAGATTTATAATTACTTTTTATTTGAATAACAGGAATTGGTTAGTATATGTCAATTAAAACAACTTCATTAAAAATGAAAAATAATAAAGAGTTCAACAAAACATTGTCTCAAAATTCAGACTAGCTTCTTATAAAATGCCAAGCTTTAAATCGGTCAAAATCAAGGAATGATTAGAATAGATTTAACTGACATTATGAAATATACAATTTAAAAAAACCCAACAACATCCCCTAAGAATAAAATAACTAACCGAGATATAAATTAAGCCTTGAAAACATTTACTAGGTGAGTTTACTTCGTTGCAATGGAACCATTGGTGTTGTCAACTCGGCGATAAACTAGATTTTGAAATTCAAATTTGCGGAGGATAAGTAACTATTGTATATCTCTTCCCTGAACGTTATTCTCAATAGCAATTGGCTCAGTGTATTTTATTTTCAAAGGTTTTACTTTTAATATGATTAGAGCTACACTGACGCTCTTTTAAGTTAAGTATTAATCCCATTTCATAAAAGTCATCGAGTTTTCAATTTATGATGCTTCATAGACTAGAGAGTCTTTTGTGTCATTAATTCTCCTTTTATATTTAATGCGTTTCTCTCGGTTTTATTTTGTTACCCCGATTTTGTTTTTTGTCCATGGATTTGTGAGTTTGAACAGCGGTATACTACTGTTGCCTTTATTTTTTGCCATTTTCCAAAACAGTCTTAAGTATAAAATTTATCGAAAGTCTAAAATATTCCTTTACAATTCAACTAAATATTTTTATCGTAAGATTAATTTTACACTTAAGATTTTTTGTAAAAAGGGCTACAAGTCTGCTTCTTATATAAATAGACTGTTTACTATAAAAAATGAAAACGAAACGATTAAAATCTTATGCGTTAGAATCGCTTTTCTGGATTTACCTTCATCAGGAACGCTTTAGCCGAATATTTGAAAGGCAGGGATAACTAAGAACCGAAACTATGACGCAAACGGTGGAGGACCTAAAGTTAGGATCTATGACAAATGCATATCATGACTTCAGTATATTCACCTTATGCAGATATATACGCATGTAGAAGCTTATATCATATTGTTTAAATTGATACATTTATGATATTCAGGTATTGGGATTGTAAAACAATACTGATGTATGATGAAAAAGTCTCGATCAGGGACAGATACATGTTGTAAGGTTAGGGAAGGTCCGTGACCTTTATAAAAAGAACTTTTGATTCTTAATACAATTGTTTTTGTTTCGATTTTAAAGGATCCAGCATTCATCTAAATCTGCCCTTTTTCATATCACATTCAACCAATATAAAGGAGGAATCTATTTATGCTTAAAGGTGTAAAATCATAAAATACTAAACTCCGACGAAAAATTCAAAACGGAAAGTCCCTAATCAAATGACAAAATCAAAAGCTTAAACACATCAAACGAATGAATAACGTGTGTCCTGGTCTAAACAGCTAATAAAGGGTAGCAAACAACTCATGATTTGATTTGTATAACGTTAGGGTATCCAAATTACATCTGTGTAAACATTTTCATTATAAATAGAAACAGAAGTTTCCTTTCTTTATATTTCCACCAATTTAAATCTTAAATCAATGTCGAATCATAGAAAAATAAGTTTTAAACGACCTCCAAACGATCAACTATTCTAAAATGTAACTACCAGTGACTAAATTTTCATTCATAAAAATCGAAAAACTGATGTTTAGTTCTATTTATTCAATATTTGGATAAAAAAACATTTTTACAATCGCCAGTCCTTACCCGGTACCTCTTATTTTTTAAGAAATAAATGCCTGTAACATATACATATGCTCTTTTTTAATAGTTGACTTTTTACGAACGTCACATAAAAATAGTTTTACATTTTACAGGGAAGTCTTCATCATAATTCAATCTGATACGACTGTTATACCAATGAGAGGATCAGAAAGCAATAAAACAAGGTTCAATCCACCATTGTCTACAAAACAAATGCCTGCATTAAGTCAGGAATATGACAGTTGTTATCCATTCGTTTGATGGGTTTGAGCTTTTGATCTTGCCATTTGCATAAGGTCTTTACGGTTAGAATTTTCTTCGGAGTTCAGTATTTTGGTGATTTTATTTTTTGATACAAGAGTATACTGTAAAAGAGGGACGAGAGATACCAGAGGGACAGACAAACTCATAAATAAAAAATTAACTGACAACGCCTGGCTATAGATGAAACAAGACTAACAGACAAACAATAGAACACATGACAAACTTAGAAAACTAAAGAATAAGCTACAGGAAGCCCACCAAAAACTAGGGGTGATCTCAGTTGCTCCAGAAAGGAAAGCAGATCCTGCTCCACATGTGACACCCGTCGGGTTGCTTATGTCATAACAAATACGATAAATTGTCTAATTCGATAGGTCATATTCATGAAAGGAATGGGATTATAGTTACGACGTAAGGAACATATCCGATATCATTTGTGAAACGGTTATTTCATAACAGTCATCCAACACGTGATAGCGTCCGTAAAATTTACGTTTTATGTATGTTGAATACAATAAACTATAATGAATAATACAAATACATTAAAGTTCAGTTTCTAAGAAAACAACTAAGAATTCCGTTGGTTTTGTTTTGATAAACAGGTGCAATTTGGAAGTATAGAGATGACATCGTTACAGAATTTCCTGGGCAATAAATGATGGTGGATGTGGGAACTGAAAATCTTGATAGCACACTGCTTTTTAACCATTGGCATTCAAACATCTACTAACGGATTATTATAATTGACCTTTAAAAAGCGGACAAATAAAACTGACAAAAATAAAAAAAAACAATATGCGCGTTTCATGAATTTTGTTTATTTACATCTGTAGAAAACTGTGTTAAGAAAACTATCGATCTCCAAGGTAAATTTATAAAGGAGAAATAAACACAACGCTTTCTTATAATAAATTCTTTTTTTGAACACTTTAAAGAAACAACACGTTATGTTTATATTTTTAGATAACGTTTTTCATATATTGTGAAAATTCTATATCACAATGTGTTTTGAGGTCAGCAGACATAATTTTATTCGTAGTTAAATCCCTTTGAACCATATCAATTTTTGAACGCTTTAACTGTAGTACTATGAAAAACTATCGTGTTAATATTCAGTCCTTTCTAGCGACAGTTTTTCTGACCCCATCACGAATTGGTTGATCTGTATTGAGTATATATATTTCAAAGATGACGATGAATAATTTCAGATTAACATGCCTAAAGCCCCGTCCTGTTCTCCTTAAATGTTACAATATAAACATATCACCGAATTTGTGCTTACATGATCAAACCGACTGGTGCACCTAAGATCCCTGTTTTTTGGGAGGTGTTGATGTTGCTTTATCTTTAGATGTTCTGTTTGTAATGTGTAGTTTGTCTTGTCGACGATTTTACACCAGCCCAGTAGTCAACATTTCGGTGTTGACATGAATATCACTAATGTGGTCATTTTTATAAATTTCCTGTTTACAAAACTTTGAATTTTTCACAACTTTTTGGAATTTTGCATCCTCAATGCTTTTCAACTTTGTACTTGTTTGGGTTCATAAATATTTTGATATGATCGTCACTGCTGAGGGTTATCTAGACGAAACGCGCGTTTGGCGTACTAAATTATAATCCTGGTACCTTTGATTATTATTATCATGGTGTTGTCAGTTTGTCTTCGACTAATGTTTGAATATACGTTTTGTAGCTTTCGCCTTTCTTTTATTTCGATTTTTTTTATTGAAACTGTAAAAAATGGAATTTAATTCTGCATTAACATGAAAAAAAAAACTGTTTTTAGAAGGATTTTTATTTTATGCGAAGATTTTGTGGCCACGTTTTAAGTTTGCCTGAAATATACTCCATTAGACGTTCTATAAACAACAATCAAGAAATATTTGTTGTCATTGTACTTTGTATGTTAATTTGTGTGTTATTGTATTGTTCTTTGGATTATATATTCTGTGTATTCACTGTTGATCAAGTATATGCATATAGTTTTTATTTCTGGTATGATAGTTCCTGACGAAAGTCTAGTAAATCCAGAAAGCTGTTCGGACGTAACAATTTATAAGTTGTTTCTTCATTTTGTTAAATCACAGTACGAAAAGAAAACCGATTTATAATACATACACACAAATAACTATTTTATATTAGTGTAAGTAAGAAGGTAAAATATTTACACCAATAATGAAGATATTTCTAATATCTGGATGAATAAAACGAAAAGTTAATGACTATTGGTTTTGTGTGCGCGCGCGTTTCGGTGTGTTTGTTCTTGGTTTGTTTTGTTTTGTCTATTTTGTTCTTCTCTTTTAATTGACACATGCTATAAGAATGTGTATCGCTTGTATAAGTGATTTATTCTATTATTGAACTCAAACGTATTATTTTAGGTGTAGCGCATAATGCAGCTTATCACATCACAACATATTAACAGATATTGTATTATTTTGTAGACTAAAACATGCAGGAGTGAAAATGGACGAACGACCCCGAGGTTAAAAACTTTTAACAATGAATTAGCAGTCAAAAGTATGTCCAACCATACCATATAGTGATCGTCTCATGAACATACCCTTTCCTTTGTCTTCCGTTAAACAATGCTTTTTTGAAAGCTCTGATTTGAGTAACTAAGGAATTGTATTGCAGTCGATAAATCACAATCAAAGTCTTAAGAGGATTAACATTGAATAGAAGAAAGATTTTTTCCACAATGTTCTAAATGTTTTTCTATATTTACGTACAATCTCTTTACATACAAAAGTGCATGTAGTCTCAATATATTATTTACACTAAATGAACTGTAGCTTATCATTGCTCAATCATTTTGCATTATACACTTATCATTTTGTACTTGATTTTTTACCAAGTTAACTTAAAAATATAATTTTATTGAAAAAGATATTTAAGCATAATTATATTCTGATCGATTAAAATAAGCAAATTATATTACAATGTATTAGACAATTATTATGTACTCCCTTCCATCGAATCTTAATTAAATACAAGCATCACGGTTATCACGTTAATTAATTCAACAACCATGACATCAATGAGAAAATAACAAAACGTTCTTCCTACCTACCCCCTTTGCCCAAACAAAAATAGGTGGATAGTTGTCTCATTGGCAATCAAACCGCACCATTCCAAACCTCATTACTACATATAGCCTGCAATAGTTTGACGACACATTGAAGAATTGATAGTCACGTTCCAAAGTACACATCATATATTAAAAAAGAAGTTCTACCGGTATCAAAACTTCGGTGTTTGACCTACTCATATTGCCAAATTAAAAACAAAACTTATAAGTGACACCAGGGGAAACAGTTTCGAATCTTTATTTTCACGTGATGTCTTTTTTTTAAAGAAAGAAGACACGTGTACGACTGGAAGAAATTCAAGAAAAACATAGAAGATTTAATTACTTTATTAGACTTCATACATGGGAGAGGTCTATTTGGCTAAAAAACCAGAGGTAATTTACTATTTTCTACATAAGGATATGTCTGTTCCAAGTCAGGATTATGATTTTTTTCTTCATTTTAATGAGGTTTTGATTTTATCATTTATTAAGGGACTTTCAGTTTTGAATTTTACTTTGGAGCGGTACTTTTGTTTTTCTTCTTTTAAGAGGCAAACAAAACAAACCGCAGTAAACATAAAGAAAATCATATTATGACTTAAATGTAAAACCTTACCAAAAATAAAATAAACAATATAGTAAAAATCTTGCATTGTTTACAATCTTAGAATATTCACTTTAATTATTCATGTTGTCTTTTAGTTGTTAGAAAAGTGTTATTTTTTTAATTTCATTCAAATTTTTTTCTATTTTCACATTAAGAAATTAAGAATAGAAAAACGTTCTTACCCAATTAAATTTAAGCTTGCTACAAAGTAGAGGTGATATGTTAAGTTCTTTTCGTAATAAACATCATTACCATTTTCATTTTTTTTTTAATCTGCGGTGTAGTATTTGATAATTACGAGTAAAGATAAGCACAGATCACTCAATGTTACGTTTAAGGAATAAATGTAGTAATCAACATTAAACAATTATCAGAAATAGCATAAAGACATTATGTTTCTACGATAGATTCCATGTTAAGATTTTATTTCAAGAAGCAAATACATCTGGTCTTTGGTTTATGTCCGCAATGACTTATTAAGTTCAGCAGACAAAGCAACCTATATTGAATAGACTGTTATTAATTTTAACAATATTTAATATTGATACCAATATAAAACTTTGCGACTGAAACATCACGTCTATCAATACACTGAACGATACTAAAATTGAGAATAGAAATGGGAAATGTGTCATAGAACCAACAACCCAACGATAGAGCAGAAAACAACCGAAGGTCACAACAAAAAACAACAGACAACCAATAATGAAGAACCTTATTGTATTTATCCTATTTTCATCATTTTCAAATATATTGGTGTTAGAGATTATTTAGCATCTTTCGGTTATAAACTAATGACTGGGACGAAAGGAAGTAACATGAAGGGAGCCAAACATGAAATGACGACAACGCTCGATTGGGATAACAAAACAAAGTCAGATAAACCACAAAGAAATGTTGAACTTTCATTTTTCGTTCGCAAATTGTTTCCCTAAAACTTAATAAAAATAGCTTGTAAAGAGTCATAAAGCAGGATAAAGCATAACAAATCTTACTTTACCGGCATACGTAATCTAACTCTGGTTTATAACTTTTTCTAATATATTTCATGAGCTTATTTGTTGAAATATAATACAAATTTAACAAGTGGTGAATTCTGCCCATTGCATTCTATACAGATGAAAGGCCCGTATCAATGCAACCTGGATTTGTTCTCTCTCAATCGATTTATGACTTTTGAACAGCGGTATACTGTTGCCTTCTTTTTTATTATTAGATTGTTTTCAAAACTATGGTATCATCTATGGAAAGATTAATAAAACTTTCATTTAAGATTTTATCTTTCCCACAATGATTCACATGTTTTTTTTATCGATTAAATGTTTTTAAATACACGTTCAAATGATTAGGTATAAATGAAAAAAAGAAGATGTGGTATTATTGCCAAAAACAACAAAATATCTGAGAAAACAACACCCTTAAAAGGACTTAAACAATGAGCAAAGCCAATACCAAATAGTCAGCTATTTGAAGCCCTAAAATCACCAATGTGAAATAATTTAAACGAATAGACATAAGGCCTTATTAATGTACACAAAACAAATGAACGAGAAACAAATGTACCACAGCAACAAACGACAACCACTAAATTGCAGGCTTTTGACTAGGTACAGGCACACATTTATCCACCTATCTTTATAATACATTTAAAGATATAATTGGTTTTAGATTCTTTCAACCCGTCCGATCGGTACTATTTCCTTTGATTTTTTTTAAAACAGTTTTTCATGGTTTTTTTCTGAAGTAATGCCTTTTTTTTGTGGCAGCACTTTTTAAAATTCACTTTCTTCTGCCAAATTCGTCATTTAAATAAATCAAACGAAATGTTCTCAAACAGGATGTGCACTTAGCTATATATCGTGAATAAGTATGTATTATAATGGCAGTGATCAATATATCTAGATTTCCTTAATTTGAAAGACCACATAAAGAGGACTTCCGTAAATTATCATGCTTATCGCTATTTTACAAAAAATCCCTTTAATGTTACTGACTGATATTTTCATTCCCATAACAGAAAAAAGTAAAATCACAAGAAAACTGAACTCAGAGGAAAATCAATTTGGAAAGTCCATAATCACATAAAAACAGAAGAGTGATATGAAAAATGATCGCTAGAAACTAAAGACGCACGTAGCGGTTGTCAATAAAATTAACAATGTCGTCATAGGTAAAATAGCGATAAACAGATTATCACTGGTCATCTCAACTTGATAGCTTTTCTCACTTTCGCCGTTCCGGCTCAAGCAAGAAGGTGTGCTCGTTGTGATGACCAACAAAAATCTATTAAGAATGTAAAAGAAGTCATTATGAAATACTAAACTATATGCCGGGCGGAAGATATGCTAGTGTAAGAACATTTTGCTGAATAAACATATTTCTTTCTTTTTACTCATTGCAACAAATTTGCAAATGTTATTATTAATAATAAAAAATCCTATCGACAAGCAAGTCTCTTAAAAAATTATAAAGTTGTCACCATGCATAAATCAATTCGTTAATAGTGAGTTTTTAGGAAGAAAACTACAAACAAATCCAGAAACACACTTGTGAAGTTTAAGTCGTGAACTAACAGCACCGACTCACTTTATTGTTACTTGTTCTGATCTATACCCCCTATACGAACTAATTACTTATTCAGATGAAATACATTCGTACTTTGACTCTTATTATTTACACTAGTGGTTAAGATTGTTTAAGGTAGAAGTTTAAGTACATGTACGTTAAATTACAATATAGTTAATAAAAAATCAATTACACTTTAGTGCCTCATAAACCATGCTATTTCAACACTCTATTTTTTGTTTTTAGACAACATAATGATTTATGTGATTTGTTTTTACCACACTACATATTTTCTTTCTTCATAGAGACATTTGCACTCTTATTTTAACGTACATACGCATCAAGAAGAATGCAATTTGTGGAACAGGAACGTTTACTGCTAACCTACCATTCCGGACTACCTGAGTAAACCCTTGATTTAGGATTGGATATTGTTGCTCAATTTTTGGTTTTCTGTGTTTTTGCCCAACTTTGTATATTCAGTCTAACTTATTCTACTGTTCATGATATTTTGTTGTGACAGATACCAGAAGTTAATTCTCTATTTTTAAGAACTACTTTTAAATAAGTAAATATTCAAAGGACTGAGACACTCAAAATTTGATTTTGCACAATTGTGAATCCCCTTCGTAATAAGAATTGAAAACATTTTGTAACTTTTGCAGTCATCACAGAATCCTACACAACTTTAATTTGATTGAAATATCGAATTTGATTGTTTTACAGTTGTTGTATGTGTTGTGTACAAGTTATAATTTTGTACTAATTATAATTTGTACAAAATTTGTACAAATAAACTCATCATAGATACCAAGATTAAATTTTGTATATACGCCAGACGCGCGTTTCGTCTACAAAAGACTCATAAGTGACGCTCGAAGTTAAAAAGGCCAAATAATGTACGAAGTTGAAGAGCATTGAGGACCAAAATTCCTAAAAGTTTTGCCAAATACAGCTAAGGTAATCTATGCCAATTATAATTTGTATTTTGACTTTGTACATAATACAATTTGTGCATGCCTGTACCTGTAGAAATTACAGTTTGTACAATAAATGACCAAAATTTACTTATAACTTGTACTTGATTTCTTGATTGACATATATTTGTTACGTTCGGAGGACGTGTTTTTCAACAGACTGTCGGCATCCCAATGGGAACAAACTGTGCCCCTTTACTTGCTGACTTGTTTCTTTATTATTATGAGGCTGACTTCATGCAGGAACTTCTTAGGAAGAAAGATAAGAAGTTAGCAATATCCTTTAACTCTACTTTCCGCTATATAGATGACGTTCTTTCACTAAACAATTCAAAATTTGGTGACTATGTGGATCGCATCTATCCCATCGAATTGGAGATAAAGGATACTACAGATACAGTTAAGTCGGCTTCATATCTTGACTTACATCTAGAAATTGACAATGAGGGTCGGATGAAGACAAAACTTTACGACAAAAGAGATGATTTCAGCTTTCAGCTTTTCAATTGTGAACTTTCCATTTCTAAGTAGCAACATTCCAGCAGAACTTGCATACGGGGTATATATCTCCCAAATATTCCCGTGCATATCAAACCAAGAGTTCCAAATGGTGAAGTTGAAATCAACCCTTCGTAAATTTTACGGACGCCATCACGAGTTGGTTGACCGTTATGGAATAACCGTTTCACAAATGATATCGGATATGTTCCTTACGTCGTAACTACAATCCCCTTCCCTTTCATGAATTTGACCTACCGAATAAGACTATTTACCGGATTTGTAATCACATAAGCAACACGACGGGTGCCGCATGTGGAGCAGGATCTGCTTACCCTTCCGGGGCACCTGAGATCACCCCTAGTTTTTGGTGGGGTTCGTGTTGTTTATTCTTTAGTTTTCTATGTTGTGTCATGTGTACTATTGTTTTTCTGTTTGCCTTTTTCATTTTTAGCCGTGGCGTTGTCAGTTTGTTTTTAGATTTACGAGTTTGACTGTCCCTTTGGTATCTTTCGTCCCTCTTTTTGTACAATAATTTATAATATAGATTTTGGTGAATAAATAGCATTGATTCATGTGATAGAATTGTAATTAATGACCACACAGTAAACCTTTTTAATAACAAAATACTACGTTTTCACAAAACTACAGAAGGCAGATTTTTCTTCAAAACGTTAAAGAGAAAAAATGTGAACAAACATATTTTTTTTAATTTTAAAGCATAAACTACTTTTGTTAACAATATTGTTTAAATAGTTCTTATCTTAATTTGATGATTTTTTTTTAATCAGAAACTTTGTAAAAACCGTAGGCTAATGTTTGTTAAAAATAATATTTCGCATGGTGAAAGATCGTGTACAGATTTTCATGATTATGAAAAGAATCTTAAAAGATCTGATGCCGCTTATTTATTGATGATTTACAATTGAGATCGGTATATCAAAAGATTGGATTTACATGACTTGTTCCGTTTCACTTTTGTTTGTGAATAGCAAGGTTGATGGTTCAATGTCATCGGGTCTGATTATTTGATATTAACGTGATAAATACTATACAGACTATTTTTCATAGTCTTTTGTGTTCATTCTGCATAAGTTTTATGTAATTCTTAAAGTTTAGATTGTCTCATCTGACTTCAATAAAGTTTTATGCATAGTCATATCTATAAAACTAAGATCCTTGATGATTTTTTGCAAAAATTGGGGATAAAACTTTGATAAAGCAGTAAAACAACTGTCAGTTATAATCCTGATCTGGCATAGGTATATTTCTTAGCAAATGGAGGGTTTGATCTCTCTTTCTTTCTAGCTTATACGCCTATTTGTATGACAGTTGTTTAATGTTGAGGGGAGCAATACGAACATACATACAAATGGTTAATGTGACCATATCTGGAATCCAGCAGCATTCATCACAGACACACAACACAACTCAATTTGACGTTCAAACACATTCATAATCATCCAAATACAAATCAGTCTAGTTATTTGAATCTGCAAAATTGTAGACAGATTTGCAAATTAATTGGTTTTACAGATTATTTATATGAAGATAGCTTGGTGATTCATTTTTTATTATATATATACATTATGTACAATGAATCACCAAGTTATCTTCATTGTACATATTGTATATATGTAACTAAAAAAATGAATCACCTGCTCAAAGAAATGATCAATAACTACTTTTTGAAGTGTAATATGTGGTCATTCAATAGCAATTCCATGTATCAATGCTTTTTTCACCAAAATCCATATACATTTTTAATAAATTATTGTACAAATTATAAGTGATTTTTTGTCAATTTCTGTGCAAAACCTAATTTGTAAAAGCACTTTTTGTACAAATTACAATCTGTACAAAGTAAAAATACAAATTATTATTTGTACAATATTTTTGTACAAAATTATAACTTGTACACAACATCTATAAATAAAAAATATATTTATGTTCAAATGAAGGTACGTATTCCTTTCATGAACCTAGAAGTAATAAAGGAATGTTATATAAACCTTTACTGGATTAAACTGATGCAGTTAATCATGCAATCTGATTCGCTACCTCGACAGGGGATATGTGACAATTTCCCCTGTGAACAAAACAACGCAGATCATAAAAAAGAAGGACGAAAGATCCCAGAGGGACATTCAAACTCATAGATAAAAAATAAACTGACAACTCCATGGCTAAACAAGAAAAAGACGAACAGAAAAGAAATAGTCCACAAGAGACAACATAGAAAACTAAAGACAATAACAATCAAAAGGAGTAAACAAAGACTCACAAAACCAAAGGACTTTCACATCAACAGTAATGAGTAATAAATAAGAAACAGCACGTACTCCACTAAAACCGGGAGTGAAATCAGGTGCTCCAGAAGGGTAAGCATTTCCTGCACCGCATACGGCACCCGTCGTGTTATTTCTTTGTTCAGTTCGATAATGATGGAAGACTAAACTAACACGAGCCCCCCAAAAAATTGGGGACCATCTCATGTTCTATGGAAGGGTACAAGTAACTAATGGTCAAATTAGGGTACTGCCCAATAAAATAATTGTAACTCCGGCTAGTTGATAAAAAAAACAGTAACTGGGAAAATTAGTCCCAACAACCCATGTGAAGATCCGAAATAGCTTAAACATTTTGTTATATCACCATTTGATTACAGGAATGAAATAAGACGATTTAGAGTATAACTGTCGCTTCCGCTGGGGTGTTTGAGTATAACTTTCAAAACTGTCAAATAATCGTCTACAATAACAGATAAAACAATAAGACACTGCTGGCTTTCTTCCAACGTTTGTTATAACTTCTTGTCTTACACAAATCCCTTCTTTGACGGTCAATTGATTTATTTTGCATTTCTGATTTCGTCCTTTAATTGAGCTAAGTAATAAATTTAACCGAAAATGCACATAGCCAAATACCATGATCTTTTAAATTTTTGAATCTGATGAATAGCAAATAAAGATGTCTTAAAGAAATTCAAAGAAGCATATAAATAGAATTTTCAAAAACTATTAGGGTAACTAAATCATAACAAATACTGTAATCAGGGTTAATATAAAATAACGAAGTGCAACACCTGCATAATTACCTGCATTTCCACAACACCCCAAAAATACTAATCTGATATACTAGTATATACACAGATAGAGGTGTTACGAGTGTGCAGTTTTAAGAAGGTTATAATAATTCTACAGTTATATATTTTCCGATATCTCTAGGACTTTCCCATTTAATCTATTTATCGTTGAAAACTGTATCTAAAATCATCCCTTTATCCTTGGTTGCTACCAGACGCTTTACCTGTAAAGTTGTTGCTATGGTGCTCTTTTCGAGGTTCGAAGTATAAATAGTGGGTAGCTATTCAGTGTAAGTTGTCATTCGTATCCGAGATGTTAAAAGAAGAAGAGCAGAAAGTTAAGACAGTTAATTGTTTAAAACGAGTAGCAAGATAAGTCAAACAAAGTGGAGTGTTTGAAATCTGCTGAGAAGATATATACAGTTTTGGTTCTGTAGAAATTGTATAAACAGGGTTAGTACTAAGGTTTTGCGTTCCACATCTCTCACTATTGCAGTGAGTGTTTGCTGTTTAACCATACCTTGGTGCTGCCCTGTTCCAATAGTTTTATAAATATATTTTAATAAAGTTTCATACGTCGAAAGTTTATAACAGTTGGAATAGTTTCCATACATTTGATTTGATACGTTTCAAACCCGTTCCATACGTTTAGGTTTCAGACAAGTTCCATACATTTAGGTTTCAGACTATAGTTTCAAACAGTTGGTTCAAACAAGTATCGGACTGAAAGGGTTTTAAATAGTTGTAGTTTATCATGTTCGGGTTAGGTTGATAGGTATTAAGATCAATTTTTATATATTTGGTAGTAACAGCGTAAATTGTTTGACTTTAGAACTTTTGAATTGCTTTTCAAATCCAGGGAAACTGGTACGAACCCGAGGATAAAAATATATAAAGTCTCCCCCCCCCCGGTTACACGTTACAGAAGTTCAGCTGACATGGCAGTTTCATTAAAATAACATTGAATTATCTTCACACAATTTACAATGGCTTTCCATTGGAGTTTTGAAATTTTGTAATTTTACTTTCGGGGAACTTATATACCTTTGATAACTAATTATACGAGCTCTCAAAATGTGAAAACAAACAGAAAATTAATAAAATCACACATAAATTGTATTCGCGAACCTATAGTAATGACTCCTGTGATCATTTTGCTTATAATGCGAAGTTTTTTTGTTTTTAATCAAACCGAACTACCAAATTATGTTGATCGTTTTACTTACACCAGGAAATAGGAGGCGATAAGTCGTACCCTTTATACAAAAAGAATATATATCTTTAATTTGAGAACATTTCCTTGAAATTGTGGTATATAAAGAGTCACTTTATAACAGTTCAAATGAAGTCACATATTACGATCATAAAACAAAAAGTAATAAAGGACTGTTATGTAAAATGACGATTCATTTTATACTTTATTGCAGTGAACTGTAAAGGTCAATCACGCAATTTCATTCGCTACCTCGACAGGGGATATGAGACCGTGTCACTTGTTAACGTAACAGCACAGAGAATAATGATAACTACTGTTCAAATAAGGGTACATCGCTATTCTTTAATCGTTAATCGAGCTACGGGGGATGTTACATATTGACAGGGAAAATGAGTTCTTAACTCCTGTGAAGATCCTAAACAATATTCAATTTCATATATTATCGTTATATATAACATAGATGTGAAGATTTAACATATTTTCAGATCTCACATTATGCACCACTAAAGGCTTTGCAAAGATGGTTTGAAGTATAAAAGCAGTTTAATAGATTTTTTTTTATTTTAACTTTTAAACTCGTCTACAATACTAAGATAAACAATAAAAACTATGCACGCTTTTTTCCTGCATACAACCATTCCTTATGTGAAATTATAATTGTTTTGGATAGACATTTCTTCCTTTGTGACGTTTGCATTTTCTGACGCCAAACACGCGAAACAAGGAATATGTTTGGTTTTTTTAATTTCATAGGTTTTTTGTTTTAGTAAATATTTGTTTGTCTTGAGATTGTAACATAGTGATGACTGTTGTAACCATATTTTGACTATTTTACCAATTATGTCTGTTTTGTTCACACATCGGTGTTAAATTTACGGAATTTGATGCGACTGTCATATAAGTGAGAGGTTTAGCGCTTTAAAAATCAGGTTAAAAAATCGACCATTTTATACATAAATAAAGGCAACAGTAGTATACCGCTGTTAAAAACTCATAAATCCATGGACAAAAAACAAAATCGGGGTAACAAACTAAAACCGAGGGAAAATTTGAAAATGCCTGTACCAAGTTCGAAATAGGACAGTTGTCCATTCGTTTGATGACTTTTTACAGTTCAACTTTTACTTTTATCCTTTGATTTAGCTATTTAATTTTAGACTTTCCGTTTTGAATTTTCCTCGGAGTTCAGTATTTCTGTGATTGAACTACAGAAGTATTTTTTACCCTTTTTTATCACATGGGAATTTGAAAAAGTACGTAAGAGTATTTTATACATTACATTTTTATGTATTTTAAACCTAATTATAATTTGGTGAGTCATGATATCCAGACACCTTTCTTTTCATATTTTTGCGCTAATTCGTTGGACAATATTGAAACGTGTTCTTCGTGACTGATGTGGCACTACTGACCTATCGTACTACTTTACCTCCCGGGTTTTCACTTTATTGATATGCTTCTTGTTACCGACAAGAACTGTACTAGATGATAGAAAGGCACATCAAATTAGTAAAAACTGTTTTTGCACTATTTTATCATAAATTGTAAGCCCTGACATGTTTACTGCATCATTTGTTTGTTTCAATTGCGTAAATTATGAATATTTAACTGTTTTCAATAAAAAGATTATACCGTTAGGTTATATGTGGTTTTGTTAAAATAATATTAACGGTTTCAGTCTTGATTTATATGATTTCTAAATGCTTCACGTGATGACTATATAACCTTGTATTGTAATTCAGTCACCGTGGTTAATATTAAGATGTACAGTAACCACACGCAACGATGTCGCTTTGTTTGATGTGGTTTTCTGTGCATTGTGATGCAATTTAACTTTGATACAAATATAAAAAATAAAAAATTAAAATATTTATTTTGAACAACTTTTGCACCTTTCACTTTATCCCACAATTCCGAAGGGTGCATAATTTCGTGTTAAAAATACATTTCTAGTATCGTTTTTCTGACTTTACTATTTCCAGGTTATAAACAAAAGGCGGATTTTTCAATTGATTTAAGGACATGGAAAAAGTGTAACGCCGACATTAATTGGAGAAAAACATTGTTTTCGTTTGGACAACAATATATCAAATTTTGAAGAAAAATTTTAATTTGAAAATGCCTGTACCAAGTCAGGAATATAACAGTTCTTGTCCATTCTTTTTTATGTATTTGTCATTTGATTTTGCCATATGATTATGGACTTTCTGATTGGATTTTCCTCTGAGTTCAGTATTTTTTGAGATTTTACTTTTAAATAATAAAGTTCAAGATATCGTCATTGTGATTGTAACCTAACGACCAAAAAAATCGACTTCAATTATCCAAACAAAGGACAAGTATATATGTTTTAGAATTAGAATAGGAATAGATTACCTTAGTTGTGTTTGGCTCAATTTTTTGGAATTTTGGGTCCTCAATGGTCTTCAACTTTGTACTTGTTTGGCTTTACAACTATTTTGATCTGAGCGTCACTAAAGAGTCTTATGTAGACGAAACGTACGTTTGGCGTATTTAATCATAATCATGGTACCTAACTATTCAATGTATTAAATTCTTAGTCTCCTTAAATCACATCCGGTTGTATACAAAAAGGTCAGTTTTGGGATATTATTATGATTTCATTACAGTAAAAAGTGTCTTAGCCATAAACATATATCTTGGGTGTTTCAAAGCACAATTCTTTTTTTTCCATTTTGGTGCTTCTATAGAATATTATTGAAACTTGAGGTTACATGGTTACTAAAGCTTGTATACACAGTGATTGATCATTTTAATTTAAAGTGCAACGAAATATATGTGACATTGTTCAGTAGTACTTGATAGGACTAAACTTGACTCATGCCATATATGAAACAAAGATAATTTATGCACTTTTTTTGTTGAAAAGTGCAAATTTAACAATGTTCATGAATTTTACCTATTTATCCAACTAAGTAAGACATCACATGACATCACATGACTTTGATAACGTGGTAATTCGTCATCTGTAGTCAATTTACTTTCAAATACCTAACATCATCACTAGTTCCCTTCATGACAACAGATTAAGATATATCTAGAGACTCCCACTACAATGTTCCTGACTTAAGGCACACACATTAACATGTAGCGTAATTTGGCTAGTCTTTAGAGATCCCTTCGCTTTATTCAAGATCAGTGAAATAATAAACATATGTATTAACTATAGTTTTGTCCAATAAACAAAAAAAAAACGGTTAGCGAAATCGTAATTCAATGACAATGTCTTCCATAAAAAATGGACTTGCAATTTCGGTTTAGTTGACCTATTTTTAAATCGCGCATTGATATTTTTTGCTGTTTTGGTGATTTTTTTAATCTGTTTTGCAATTTTTGCCAGACGCATTAAAAATGGTAAACATCCTTATTTAAAGGCAATGACATCTTTGAGAAGATGTTTTACAATTTCTGTAAAATAGATAATGTGTTGATATTTTTTTGCTTTCAACACTTTGTTGTATCTTCTGTAAATTTTGCCCAACACATGAACAAATGTAAACATCGTCATATAAGGACAAAAATTCATCTCCGAATTAATCTGAAATTTCCGGCAGTGTTGATTTGTGGATCTAGTCCTGCTCATTATTTTTGCTGTTCACAGTTTTCCTTTCTCTATTAGATAGAATATTAAAAACCAGAAATTAACCCAGAATAAAACAAAACGCAGAAACTGAACCTTACATGTATATGTACTAAAACTAGTGTTTTATGTCCTTGTGGTTTTGGTCACGTATAAATGGTAATAAATTACACTATACTGCAGGTGCAAATTAGAAGAACAATTGGCTAATTTTGACATACATATACATTTAAGTATATCAAAGAATTTTAAAACAAATTGCGGTTAATTAATACGTGATTGAGTGAATTCACCGCTATATCTACAGCGTAGATATGATAAGTTGTTCTTAAGGAGTATTTCGATCGTTTTGATATTTGCATAAACAACTATACTGGTGTATATCGTCACATGTTGTCAGTCCTTCTGACAATGTTTGCAATTATTACATCATCAGTGTATTATATAAAGACAAACTTCAAAAATTAATATATGTATATCCATATATTAGAAGTATAATAAAAATAAACAAAAACCTCAGGACAAATTAAAAAAAGCAAAGTCCATGAAAACTTATAAAATCAAACATTAGGAATCAAAGGAACAAGTGATAAATAGCTCCAATATGAATTTGGTATAGACATTTATAAGACCTGTAAGAAGACCTGTTGGTTACCTTATGACCTGTTGTATGTTCCATGGTCGGGTTGTTTTCTCTTTGACATATTCCCCATTTACATTCTCAATTTTAACCGAATCAAACACATTTCAACTTTAAAGCATTTGCGTCAAGCAAAGAAAGCACTATCCATGACAAAGGATCTGATCTGATATAGTTTTCTCTCTTTGGATGAATTTTTACCACAATGAAGTTAAAGGGTAGTGTCACACTAACTTTATTCTTCCAACCCCTTGTATAAAGTTGTTTACAAATAATGGAAGACGTCGCAGGCAAGTAACGCAGTTTAGTGACGTATTATTACACACAGTCTGTAAAAACACTAGACGAACCATACAAAACAACTATGTTGACAATAAAAAAAACTAAAACTGCTTGCTGGTGTAAATTTCAGAGGCGTTCTTTTTAATATGTGACAAAAGTCATTAAAAAAAAATAAGATTTGTTCATCATTAAACAAGACACTTTTATCAATTTTCTTTTTTTGTGTAATGAAATAACTTGAAGGTTCTTTAAGTTTTAAATGAGATATGGTTGTGTAACAGGTCAAACGTTTTAACATATGAATGCGTGCAGATGACTTTGATCGTTGCACTTTAAACATCTTTGAATTTTTTACATAGGTCATATTTACCCAACTGACACTTACAGCTGCGCAGGTGCTGTAAAAAATATATGAAGCTCAGTTGTACTTGCTGACGAGATGATGTTCATACAACAGCACTCAGTAAACTCAAGTTTAAGGAAAACAACTAATTATATAATGTGTTCTCATTAGCAAAACTGTCAACACTTAAACATGCGTATGGAGTGTAGATAAAAAATAACATTCTGGGCTAATAGGGAACACAATTAACAAAATAAGCTTTAAAAAATTCTTAAGTACTTATCTATTTAAGAAAACGACCTTTAAAAGATTTGATTTTATGTTTTAGTCTGCATGTTTTTTGATATAATTAGTTATCAAAGGTACCAGGATTATAATTTAGTACGCCAGACGAGTGTTTCGTCTACATAAGACTCATCAGTGACGCTCATATAAAAATATTTATAAAGCCAAACAAGTACAAAGTTGAAGAGCATTGAGGATCCAAAATACCCAAAAGTTGTGCCAAATACGGCTAAGGTAATCTATGCCTGGAATAAGAAAATCCTTAGTTTTTCGAAAATTTCAAAGTTTGGTAAATAGGAAAGTTATAAAAATGACCACATTATTGATATTCATGTCAACACCGAAGTGTTGACTACTGGGCTGGTGATACACTCAGGGACGAAACGTCCACCAGCAGTGGCATCGACCCAGTGGTGTAAATAGTTATCAAATGTACCAGGATTATAATTTAGTACGCCAGACGCGCGTTTCGTCTACATAAGACTCATCAGTGACGCTCATATCAAAATATTTATAAAGCCAAACAAGTACAAAGTTGAAGAGCATTGAGGATCCAAAATGCCAAAAAGTTGTGCCAAATACGGCTACGGTAATCTATGCCTGGAATAAGAAAATCCTTAGTTTTTCGAAAATTTCAAAGTTTGGTAAACAGGAAATTTATAGAAATGACCACATTATTGATATTCATGTCAACACCGAAATGTTGACTACTGGGCTGGTGATACCCTCGGGGACGAAACGTCCACCAGCAGTGGCATCGACCCAGTGATGTAAATAGTTATCAAAGGTACCAGGATTATAATTTAGTACGCCAGACGCGCGTTTCGTCTTCATAAGACTCATCAGTGACGCTCATATCAAAATATTTATAAAGCCAAACAAGATATATACATGTTATATAGCATGTCACCAGCGGCATAATGTCAGTGCTGTCTTACTTGTAAAAGCATATTAAAATTTATGAGAAAGAAAAAATGACGCGGTGTTCCCTAAATTAAATGTAAAACAAAATGTACAAGATCAAAGCTAAATAAAAAACTATTAGAGAAAAGGATCGTGAAGATTAAATGGAACTAAAGTGCCAACCCCTTAGGCAAAGTGACACTATATGTATGTACCTTATGTTAGTCTTCGGATTTTATACAACTTTGGCTTTCAAAAAAGATTTGGATTTCACGGCTTTGATGATTACTCCAGAAAAGCTCTTCAGACGCACGTTAAAAAAGTGTCATAGTTGTAGTAAAAGTTTTTTTCCCATAATATTGTGTTTTAATGAAAAATAAATATAAAAACATCTTTCCACAAATGCAAAGAAGATGAGCAATATGTAATTCTTTAAAAATAATATATTAAGAGCTTTAAAAAAACATGCATTCAGATTAAAGCTTATAAGTGTAATCACTGCTAAATCTAAAAGTTCGAATTTATCATATTCTGTTTTTTTTTATATTAATTGGTTTCAGAATTGTATCAATTTTCAATAAAGTACATAAACAACTGGTATTGTCTATCAATACCTGTTATCAATCATTCGCCACAACCTTTGCAATTCATACAGCAGCAATGAACATACAAACAACCATAGGACACTTTGAAGATTTTTAAAGGAAGTCAGAAAAATCATAACTGATACCAGACTAATAAATTGGTAGATAAGACGCGCGCTGCATCTATTTCCGACTCATCAGTGGCGCTAAAATATAATCAAGTTGGAAATAAGAAAACACGCAGTTGAAGTTAGTTTATCACCGCACATTCATAAAAAATTGTGCCAAATACAGATAAGGAAAAAGAATTCCTGGGTATAAAATCGTTAGTGCTTCGAATCATTCAACATTTCATTAATCCATTAATATTGTTTTTGCCGAAAATTAATGATATTGGTTGTTAACACTATATACCCTCGATAACGTAACGTCTACTATAAGTGGTAACGCACAGTGATTGTTGTAAAAAGTCACAATAGTTATAAAAGGTACCAGGATTATAATTTAATACGCCAGATGCGCGTTAAGTCTACATTGGATCATCAGTGATGATCGGATATCACAGTTGAAAGATTAAATAAAAAAAGGAAGTTGAAAAGAATCAAAAACCAAAAACTGTGAAAGTTAATGAAAATATGGCTTAAGCAATATATGCCTGGGGCAGAAAACCTGTTGCTTCGAACAAAGACAAATTTTCAGATAATAAACATATCAGATTTAATCCACCCTTTTCCACATAAGAATACATCAATAACAAGCCAGTTATGTTCCATTCGTTTGGTGTATTTGAGCTTTTGATGTTGCCATTTGATAAGGAGCTTTCCGTTTTAAAATTTCCTTGCATTTAGATATTTTTGATTTTTTTCTTTTTTCATCAATGATATTTTATGTCAATACAAGGAGGTTGTTGTAATAGCAAGACAAGGGACAGATCGTGGCCAAAACAATTTGACAAACTGAGTACATATATCTTTACACAGAAATAATTAAAATGGAGCAACGGTACAACAATAATAATTGTACTAACACAGGATACGTGTTTCCTAGTGCAGCTATCGAGATGGAATGATTATAAATAAAACTCCGTTTAAAATTCGTATTCATAATGGATGACAGGGTATGATATAGGCCACAATAGTTAATAGTTATCAAATGTACCAGGATTATAATTTAGTACGCCAGACGCGCGTTTCGTCTACATAAGACTCATCAGTGACGTTCATATCAAAATATAATAAAGCCAAATAAGTACAAAGTTGAAGAGCATTGAGGATCCAAAATTTCAAAAGGTTGTGCCAAATACGGCTAAGATAATCTATGCCTGGTAATAAGAAAATCCTTTTAACCAATGTTCAAAATTTATAATTCAAACAAGGACAAAAACAAAACTTGAATAAATCGCATGAACTACAAAAGGACAGAGACAAAAAAACCTCGACAGTGGCTCCATCTATGCATGCAGCTTACATCACCAGCCATGTGAATCCTAAAGCAGTCAATATCTTCGGAGTCTTACACATCCCAGTGAAATGACAATCTCACAACTTACCAGAAGTTGTTAAGGTACCAAATATCACTTTGTTAAGGTACCAAATATCACTTCATGGTGGCGGTCACGTTTACAGGACACTATAAACGAAACATGTAATGTGGTTTTTACTTAGTATGCCATGGTGGAGCTGGGAGTGTAGCTTTGACGTCATAACATTGTATGTCGTAATAAACTAGAACATGACTTCGCCAATCAAGTAATCAAAAATAAAATTCTATGCATCTTTACTTTAGCAGGAAGACCAATGAACTAAAAGAGTTATAGTGTTTTCTGTAAATAATTTTTAACAGCATAATCAATTCATGTTTAAAAAATTACATGGAAAAGACAATCGGACAAATTTATTTTAGTAAATATCAATTATTAGCGTTGTTAAAGATATGATTTCTTCCTGTATCATATATAAATTTTATTTCCACGATGCAAATATGTTAATCGAAATCTGAAATGAATATATGCAAATATGAGGGTTGTCAATGTTGGGTGATGGAAATAACTTATAACAAATATGTTGACGTATAGCTTAGACAAAAAGGTAATAGCATTTCAATTGGTTGAAATACATATGTGTATAGCTATGATGTTGGATAAATTTAGTTTATAGATATAGGAAGAAACAATAAAGATTCAGTAAACATGTGAAAGCTCTCTCACAGGCAAACAACCAATAACTGAAAAATTTAGGGCATAGAATATATCAACTAGAGAAATACGGAAATTTGTTTACAGCATAATTCAATCTAACTGATAATAAAAATAAACATCTAGATAGAAGTATCTCTATGTGTCCTTAAACGACCGATGAACACACTGGCAGCGTATATTTTTTTCGCCTAAAAGATGTTCTTCTAAAAACAGTGTTATGAATAATGTCATAATATTATCTGTTCTTGTTGGAAATTTATCATACATTCTGTTAGGAACATTATACTGTAAAAAATATTTATTCCAGTGTAAATAATATTCCAGAATAATTTTTCTCTTTGGATCTTATAATATTATGAAGGACTTTCTTTTTCGTGACAACACATCTGAATCACGGGCGTTAAACTTAAAATCACCTAACACTACCTACGTGTCATATACATAATCAATTAAATAGTCAAAATGACAAAAGACTAGATTCATTAAGAGAATAAAACGATAAAGAGGTAATAACAACCATACAAGATGCCAACATTGGATCAGGCACGTACATTAGTTTGTGAACACTCCCCCAACGCATTAATCATTGAGAATTTTTATTTCACAAGAAAATTCAACCTAGAAATGAAAACCTCAATTTGAAAATGTGCGCCATGCAAAACAATTAATAGACACTTGTATATTTGATATAACGGAAGGTTTAAAAAGGAGCTAGCAAATAGTTTAATTCAAAAGCTACATGTCATTATTTTTCAGTGTTAGTTATTTAAAGTTCGATGCAACTTTTAGACCTTTGGGTTATTTGACTAAAAACTAATATTATGAATACTAACCATGAAATTACAAACAAAAATTAACTACAAGTAAATATGGGCAAATCGTATCTTTCTTTCCTGGTGACGCTTCGGGTATTCATTTATGTACAGGTAGTTTCTGTCAAACAAATATAGCATGGTCTATCAATTCTGCCTTAATTTCTTCTGGGTGGAGTTCGTGTTGCTCATTCGTTGGTTTTCTATGGCATTTGCCTGTTTTTCTTTTTCTTTTTTGGTTATGTCGAGGTATTTATTTTCGACTGATGAACGTGCATGTCTTTTTGGTATCATTTGCCTTTCTTTTCATTTCATTTAAATATTTCATTTAAATATTTACCAAGAACTTTTATGAAACGGCTCTTAGAAATTTGATTTATTATATTATCTCCAAAATATTAAGCTATATTTCCATTTACTTAATGAAGGGCTTTGGCAAAAAAACTCGTCTAGTTTTGAAAAAAAATCAATATCCGATAAAATACTGCCTTGAAAGACAATGAAAAGTTGGACCACACAAATAGGCAATGACAGCGTATTTATTCTATTCTGCATGATTTTTAAAAGTGCACAATCATTATCATTTTGTACTCAATTTTCCTGCATTGCCTTATTAATTACGAATTAGTTATTATGACTTTAAACTTAAACCGGATGGGCACGTGCCAAACACCTAATATGCACTTGCACATGATAAAAAGAAAATTCTGGTACAAAGATTTTACGACCTTTAATAATATATTACTTATATGATATCATACAGATTATAATTACACAATAGTTTAAGTTGTCTTTTATGGTAAAAATACCTATTGAATTTCATGACATAATTTAATCACATCGCTTATTCAGCAATAAGAATTTATCAGACCAATAAACCACAAAAATTTTAATAAAAACCACATGAAAAGGGTATTATACAAAGTACCTGTAACTTTCGATTAAATACATTGAGTGATTGACGTCATAGACAAATCTCCGGCCGATGGGTAAAATAATTGTCACCTCTAGTTTCCGTCCACTGTGACTTTTTCATGTACCATTAATGTCATGTTATTCATGTCCAGACACTTGCTGGTCAGTTTAACCTATTAATCATACCTCGTGCACTTAAATCAGTATTCTATATTTCTATGTATTATATTTCAGTATTCTAACAGAACCTATAATTTCTTTAAATCTCATCAATTTGAAATATATTATTAAGAAATTGATTTAAAGATTGTTCCCATAAGGTCTATACGATTACGAAATATCTAAAATCTTATCAGAGATAGCAGATTCTGTGGACAACAGACGTGCATTTCATGTACAAAGGACTAGTCTATTTTATTCTAAAACCAGTAGTTTCTTTAGTTCCCTATTCTGACATCGGACTCGGACTTCGGTTAAACCGAGTTTAACTGTGCGTATTGCTATGTATTAATTTTCTTTATTCTACATTAGTTAGAGATATTAGGGGAGGGGGTTGAGATCGTACAAAACATGTTTAACCCCGCGGCATTTTTGCGCCAGTCCAAAGACAGGAGTCTCTGGCCTTTGTAAGTCTTATATATTTTTTAATTTGAGTTCATTTATTTTTTGGAGTTTAGTGTGACGTCGATTTTCACTGAAATAGTACACAGCTGTATTGAGTGACTAGCTGAAGACCACCTCCAGATGCGGATTTGCTCGTTGCCTTGATGAACAAATGGTGGCCTTCGACTGTTGTCTGATCTTTGGTCCGGTTGTTGTCATTTTGACATTTCCTCATTTTCATTCTAAATCTTAATCTTCTTACCAGTGACACTCGAAAATGTAGAGATTGAGAACCTAAACTTCCAATTTTTTTTGCGATATACAAATGATCCTAGTTTTATTTAAATACATTTGTGACTTGTATTATTGTTTGACTCTACGAAAAGTACGGCCGATTTTCTTTTGTTTGTGAACGAATATCTCAGAAATACTGTTAAGATATTTATTATGTTATCTATCCAAAGTATTTTTAGGGAAAACTTTTAAATTACGATCTTATACTTTCTTCACCTGCTTGAACCTTTTTTTAAATGGATTCAAAACATTTCAAGCTTAAATCATGGTCTTATTCACGTGTTAAAAAGTTAAATTTTTGTGATTATTCATATTGGTTATTAAGCAATTATAAAAACATAAGAAATAGTCCATTACATGTGTCTAAAAACTAGTAATATCTTAAGTTATGATAAAGTAAAACAGGTCTAATATAGAATGTTAGTTGGTCTACTGCATGATTTGAATATCCTGTCAGAAAATGAAAGTGTATATTGACGACATGTTTGATGTTCAACAAGTTTGAAGTAAAATTGTTGTTATTTTTAACTTATGATATACTAATTTGTTTCTTTGAATATGTTTTTTTTTTATTACAAAAGAAGCGTGAGCAAGACATTTGTCATGATGAATATTAAAAATATATGTAAATCATTAGACCGCAAAAATCTATTTATAGATATATACTTTAAAAAAATCTATTTTAACATATGGTAACAGTTAAATTGTAATAATACAAAATGGGTTAAGTTAAGAAAGGTCAAACAATTATGTCTTGTTCAATTTTTTAATGACTTTTATGAACTTACATTGATAGCGGAAGTATATGATAGATTGTAAAACATAAAACACTTGATTGTTTGATTTAAGTAGGTATAGAACATTCCTGATTTTGATTCAAGTTAAATACATAATTAATAAACACATAAAAAATGTTTTGTAGTATGTATGTAAAATTAAGAATGGAAATAGGAAATGCGTCCAAATGACAGCAACCTGACCAAAGAGTAAATAATAGCCGATAAACAAATATGTGTACTAGTTCAGTGATAATGGAGGCCATACTTTACTTAAAAAATATAAATAATCTTAAACTAAAAATCATACAAGACTAGCAAAGGCCAGAGGCTCCTGAGTATGTGCCTACAATGATTAGAATTTTGTGGTGAGATCCCTTATGAAGTCGGTTCTTTGGGGACAACTAAATGATCAAGACATAAAGTAGATCTTCTAGTTTTAGTATGAAATACAAGCATTTACGGAAATGTTGGTTGTTGGCTGACAGAACATCATCAAATAACCGAAAGTAAAATTGAAGATCTTGACCTGATGCTATTTGTATGGTCTCTGAGAAGGTTTTGTGTGAATTCTTGAGACCAAAACAAGTCAAACTGTCGAAATGGATGAAAAAAGTTTAAAAGTAACATTTTCAATTCAGACATTAAGAAGCACTTATTAAAATTTACTATATATATGTTTTAAATAAGTTTCATGCATTTGTGAATTGTTGCGTTCGTAAATATATATATATACAACTCGTCTAAACATCAACCCAACAAGGTTAGATCTGTAAACTTGCTTTCGCAAATTTTTGGTTCTTCCCTCGCCGGGATTCAGCCATGTATCACCATCATTGATGGCGATCCGATGGATACATCTGTTGTGGGGTTGTCACTGACTCAGACGTACTTATATATATATATACATAAGTACGTCTGAGTCAGTGACAACCCTACAACAGATGTATCCATCGGATCGCCATCAATGACGGTGATACATGGCTGTCTACATAATGTATATACAACTCGTCTAAACATCAACCCAACATTCTAATGCAACAACGTTTGTAACGTTCATTTTGATTGGATAACGTCACTTATTTACATGGCATCAATTGACAATTGATGCTATGGGACGTACGCGCATGCGTAGACGGCATAAGACAGATTTTAAATGCATGTTTTAGTGTTGTTTTCAGTTAGTTTCATTAGAATGGAGATAACAATATTGTATTTTAAGCTCCGACGGCATCAATTGGGGATTTGATGGTCGCAAATACCCGTTTACTGTCTCCGCTAACGCGTCGCCAGTAAACTTAATTTGCAACCATCAAATCCCCAATTGATGCCGTCGGAGCTTAAAATACAATACAGTTATCTCCTAAATGTTAGATCTGTAAATTTGCCTTCGCAAATTTTTGGTTCTTCCCTCGCCGGGATTCGAACCCATGCTACTGTGATATCGTGACACCAAATCGCCTGCACTGCAGCCGTCCCGCTAGACCACACGACCACCTGGGCTCTAAAAAAAAAGAGCTTTCGCTGGCCATGTGTTACCTTTCCACGTCAGTTTTAATCTAGCGGCGTACTACAGTACATGACATATAAGTCATGAAGATGTTATTGTTACAGATCAGCTAAATTATCTATAGTAAAGGATCCTACAAATTAATGTAAGATACAGTCACAGAAAATAATTATATTCATAAGTACGTCTGAGTCAGTGACAACCCTACAACAGATGTATCCATCGGATCGCCATCAATGATGGTCATACATGGCTGTGTACATAATGTATATACAACTCGTCTAAACATCAACCCAACAATGTTAGATCTGTAAATTTGCTTTCACGAACTAGGACTCTAAAGTGCGATGGGGACGCTAAAGTACGATGGTCATGCTAAAGTGCGATGCCTTTATACGCTAAAGTGCGATTGTCCGCGAAAGTATAGACGTAGGAAACGTGATTTGATTATGACGTCAACAATCGTTTATACAAACCATAAATGTACATTCTGCAGGAAGATACTTTTCGTTAATTAATATAATGTGTGTTTTTTAGGTTGCTTGAAGGAGGACATGAATCTGAAGTTTAATGTATGGATACAAAATAGTATACGCATAATTATCCTGTATACTTCTTTTATTGGAAGTGAAGGGGTACATTTAAATTATTTTTACATTAGTTCGTGTTCAGTATAACTTACTTTGCAGTTGTGGATAAACTATTGTTTATTTATTTGAAAAGAAACGTCTGTAAAATAAAGCTACATTGTTTTCAGCGTAAACTATAGATTGTCCAATAAATCAGTAGTTTGTACATTTAAGGAAAAAATCACATGTATTTGTTCTCGCTACGAAAATGTAAAAAACTTGGACACCATTTCCTTTCTCTCGCATTTGAATTAAAGCTTATGAAATAAATGTTATACATGTACATTCCGAAAACTATGATGAACGAATTTTGTATTAGTTATTTACAATAACGACATGTACATTCCGAAAACTATGTTGAACGAATTTTGTATTAGTTATTTACAATAACGACTGTTGGCTAGGCCTTGGGGATGTGTTAATTCACATGGTTGTAGTGTGAACGGTAAGCTACACCAATGATCCAAATATTTGATACGTCCGAATTGTATTTTTTGCGACACCTAAATTACCTTGTAAGCAATAAAAGCGTGGTCGGTCTTCTATATTTAGAAACAATCACTCATCAAACCTACCGGTAAATTTTAGAGCCTATCACATATTCAAACTTGAGCTTACTAGTTTTTACAAAAAGACATTTTTTTTTAAACATCCGTGTTCTTTCACGTTTCAAGCCCTATGCAATAACCCTTTTGGTCTATCGCCCTTTAGCGTGATACACCATCGTACTTTAGCAAATAATCAGCCATCACACTTTAGCGTGAAACACTATCGTGCTTTAGCGTAGACCATCGCACTTTAGCGTGACCATCGCACTTTAGAGTACCATCGCACTTTAGAGTCCTACATATGTATATATATAGAAAAACCAGACAAATCTATTTCTTTGATAATCGTGTCAAAATAAGATACCTTACAAGATCAAACTTTTTAAATAAAAAAAAATAAGACAAAAAATAAGACAAACAAAGAAAAAATAAAAAAAATGTCTGGCTGAAATTTTCTATACGATGTTGGAAACCTCATTTTTACTCAATAATGTCTGGAAATTATTATTTCAAAGGCATCATTAAACAAAAATAGCTAAAAGAACATTATGTTTAAAGAGACTTAGCGGGACGTCAGATTGTCTTTTTATACACTGTATGTGAGGGAATTTTCCACTTGTCTTAAACTAAAGACAATTTGAGCATTAAGAATATACATATCACCAACCGTTGAATGATCTTAAATATACTGGAACACTATGAGAAAGATATTCCATAATATCGTCAAAGAAGTGTACTACCGATACAAATGTGTGACAAAAAACAAGTAAAAATTCAGATGCAATATAAAATGCAAAACTTGTTTCCCAATCCACTATAAATAAATATGTTTAAACTAAAACCGAGACAATTGGAAAAATACTAAATAAAACACATAAGGAAAGTCATATCTTAGTGTTGGTGTGTTTGTGTATGCGTTTTTCAAAGTTAAGTTTGGCCGTAATAAACAACGGTTCCCAAACAAATACTGAAATATCTGAGATCACCCATAGTTTAAGTGGGGTTCGTGTTGGTTAGTCTTTAGTTTTCTATGTTGTGTTTTGTCTGTTCATTTTTCTATTGTAGCCATGGCGTTGTCAGTTTATATTTTGATTTATGAGTTTGAATGTCATTCTGGTATCTTTTGCCCCTCTGTTAAGCTACTCTCATTGACCGTACTATGGCACATCTTTCTGTGGAATAAATGAGCTAATAGATGATTCATTTAGAAACACATCAATACTAAGAAAAAATCAAATTCAAATATTAGTTTGTACTATTAAAACAGTTTGTATAATTTTGCTACAGCCGGAAGTTAGTTTGTATCATCTATAACGATTATAGCAATTTCTTTCCTCAGGAGGATAAGAATAGTCCTTGAATTGCTTTGCGACATGGGATATTATGAGTTTGACATTAAAAAATGTATGTTTCAGCTCTAGTACATTTCAGTGCAAGTGTTTGCAAAAACATTGGAAAAAAGTGCTGCATTCTGAAACATTTAAGTGTTAAGTCAAATTTGAAAAGCAACAGGAAAAATCAAACCTTAAAGCTTTTTTTTTTTATGGATGATTGTAATTTTCGAAGTGACATGTTTGATTTAAACGTTAGATAGGAACCATGTATCCAAATTTTATAATGTTTGTTTTTAGAATAACTATTTTAACCTTAACGGTTGTATAAAAGTCTGACAAAATCTTTTTTTATACTTTTGTTAAATTAGAAACAAAATATACCAAGGGGATATTCAAATTCCCAAGTCCAAAACCAACAGTCAATGCCATGGCAAAAAAAAAGTAACTGAATGACATCAACAGTATTCACACAAAGTAAAATTAGAAAACTGATTATGTATAAAGAATGAGCAACACGAACCCCACTAAAACCGGAAGTTATTAAATAAGATAAGAGTAACCAAAATTAAATTATCAAATCCACATGTTTTTTTTATATTCCAAAATAAAAGACAACAAAGCAAAGCTAAACTTGACTTGCTAAAAAAGTGTAAAAGTCAGGAAGTTTCAACTTGCGATTAAAAAAACATAGTTTGAAAAATGTCAATGATTTAAGGAACTCCCCTAAAAGTACATGCGAAAGGAAGTGCTTGGCATATGGTGCTATGAAGTCAAAACCACAAACCACAAATATGTATTGACATATATTAGTTCTAGGTAATAATGATCATTAATGTCAGCTGATTGAAATATTGGTGTTCCTGTCCTTGTTAGTCAATTTTATTATCGGGCTAAGAACCATATATATTTTATATGGGTTCAAGATATTTAAAAAACATATCTTGAAATTGGAAATTGTTTCTTGGCCAAAATTGATCGAACTCAGGAATGTTAAGTCTTTTATATATTTTGAAATAATTCAATGATGCATTGTTGTTAAGTAGTTTTTTCGGCTACATTGGCTGGAGGTATAGGGGAGGGTTGAGATCTCAAAAAACATGTTTAACCCCGCCACATGTTTTCGCCTGTCCCAGGTAATGAGCCTCTGACCTGTGTTAGTCTTGTATGACTTTTAATTTTAGTTTCGTGTGTGCAATTTGGAGTTAAGTATGACGTCCATAATCACTAAACTAGTATACATATTTAGGGGGCCAGCTGAAGGACGCCTCCGGTGCGGTAGTTTCTCGCTGCATCGAAGACGTATTGGTGGCCTTCAGCTGTTGTCTCTTTGACACATCCCCGATTTCCATTCTCTATTTTATTTGGAAAACCATGGTTAATTTTATAGATTGAAGAAGGTCTACGGATGTCCGTATGAGTTAACAATAAATAACTTGATCTTGAACTTGAGCTAAAATAATTAATCAATCATCATTTATTGCCATATGAGGAAACAGTTTTACTGTAGCTGCCTTGCGACATAATGATCAGTTATAAGCCACTATAAACTAAACGCAATACTGATTTAGCCACTTTATAAAAGAAAAACAAAGACGGGTCTGAAAAGTGCACGAAACAGTCTCGTATTTCTGTGTTTCACTGAGTAATCAAATATTTGACAATGTGGAAAAGTCCTTGATCACCGAGACAAGGACGACGACAACTATGGCAATATCTCATCATGACGTTAATTTTATTCTAGATTTCAACTGGGTTACATGGAAATTATTCTTTTTCTCACGTCAATAATAAGACATTGACAATACTAGTGTGCACTAGGTACACATAACCTAGACTTCAACCCAAAATAAGTAGATATAATGTGTAGCAATACAATAGATTACCCGTCCTTCACTTTATGCATCACATATACGGTGCCGGGAGACACGGTCGTTTTTTTTATATATCACTATGAAGGTCACACATACATGTCTCATGTTCGCTGGTTAAATAAAAGTACATCTTGTTGCGTGTATATAATTTGATGAACTTTTACCACGCGATGTGTGATCAAAATGTCTCGACTTAAAAAAAATAGTAGAGGTAATTAAGTATAGAGATGTCCGTTGTTAGACCCAAATTAAAGTTATTTAAAATATCTTTATTTTATTATTTCTGTAGGATATGATTGCGTTGAAAGTCTGATTACAATAATGTAGTTTTAATGATGAAATGAGATGTAGAGTTGGTGTCATTGAGACAAAAACCAAAAACAAAAATGACACTAAAGACAGCATGTCACAATACAGTTTTCAGCAGCAGACTAGTTAGTTCTAGTATGATCTACATAGTACACCAAGCGCCAAATCGTTATGCGTGTCCATTCGTTTGATGTGTTTCATCATTTGAGTTGGCCATTTGATTAGGGACTTTTCGTTTTGAATTTCTCTCGGAGTTCAGTATTTTCATTCGTAAAAATGTGTTTTCTATAGTTTTCAGCTTGCTGAGGTAACTGTGTAGAATAATCATTATAAAATTAATTGTATTATTGAAAATGTAAACATAAAAGAAAAATCTTATTTTTCATGCCTAATCGAACCCTAGATTGTGAAGAAAAGTGAAGCGAGATGAATCGATATAACGCGAAATATCCCTCTGGCAAGTTACTAAATTTGGTATTTAAGGGCAATAACTCCGATAAGACAATTTGATTTAAATGGACAGTCTTGACTTTTTGAACAATTTATTTACCCCCAGACAGACCAAATCCTCATCGGACCTATATATATTTTAAAACTAGATAACTAACAGATGATTATGAAAAAGTTGGATTCAAATTGACAAAGTAATTTCAGACAACCTACATAAACTGAAACATGTAGACAGACAATAATTAAAACTACCATAATAGATATAGGAAGATGTGGTATGAGTGCCAATGAGACAACTCTCCATCCAAATAACAATTTAAAAAGTAAACCATTATAGGTTAAAGTACGGCCTTCAACACGAAGCCTTGGCTCATAAGTTTACATAAGAAAAAAATATAATAATCTGCTTCACAGACGAAAACATTTATCTTATTGAAGGTTAACAAATGTTTTATCCTGGTAAAAGAGTCGGAACTATCGTTGCGACATTTAATAAGGATTTGCAATAAACCCCCACAATGGCAGGGGATTAAAAGAAAGATTTCCGACTTTTCTATTTCTGCCAAATTACATGCAATAACTGTGGGAGAACGGATAAATAGATTATTACCGTATAACATTACCAAGAATAAATCTTGAACTAAAATACATTTCCTGATTTCTAAGTCATAATATTCCATGTCGTGAAGCAATTCAAGGACTATCATAATCTTTAAAGAAATTGCTTTAATGGTTTAAATCGTTGTAAATGATCCAAACTGACTTCCGGTTGTAGCAAAATTGTTCAAACTGTTTTATAATATTTTAATTGAAATGTAGCCAGATTTGGTCTTAAATGAATGATCTATTAACCCATTAATTGTGACGAAAGCCATCCTTTGGTACGTGTTGAAAACGGCCCATTAGAGTAGATTGTATTGTATAGTACTAATAGACTGGTTATTTATTACGGTCAAGCTTAACTTTCTACATCTTCTTTAGTCAATGATTATGATCCAGTCCCCTTCTTTAGACAGGTGTGATGATATGATCAAAGACCTAAATTTTCTCCTTGACAACATTTATGTATTCATATGAGCACCAATGTACTCTTTAAATAGATTTGTTCCGGTTCCGTTGTGAATCACAGTGTATGGCCAAACTCAGTAAACAGACGTCTAAATTCCATTTAAAAAACAAATGTTACAATACTTACGGTTATCTTGATGATATTGTTTCGAAAAATTATAAAGAACTCCCAAAACTATATTGCCGAAATCACCACAAAAGGAATAACTTTGAATCAATCAAAAATTAACAGCATTACCTGTCCTGATCTATCTATAGATACATGCATTTCAGTCTTACACCAGAACTCTGCAAAAGGGGTGACTTTTCTTTCCTTAATATTGGCATTTGTTTTCCGTTTTGGACGTTGATGTTCCTTCTGCATCGTCATGCTCTGGTTATACATCCAAACTCTATCGGTATGCCCTTATATGTAGTGACGTTTAATTTTTATTTCAAAGAGCGTAACCTATTTACTACTGGTCAATTATCAAGTCAGTGATTTCGTTACCACAAATTACTTGAAACCTTTACTTAATATTTGTCTGTTTGTCTTTTTTTTTAGCCATGGCGTTGTCAGTTAATTTTCTATCTATGAGTTTGAATGCCCATATGGTATCTTATAAAAGAGTCGTGGTAGAGTGGTTAGTGTATCGGACTACTATCACAAAGGTTCCTGGTTTGATCCTCGTTCAGGGTAAACATTTCAGGGACTGAATTTTCGGCTCTCCCTTGACATCATTTGCGAGTTTGGTCTTGAGGAAACGATGATAGTCCGTCGAAAGTGCACAATAAATGGCTGGTCCGTGTATAGAGAGAGGGACGTATCTCAGCCACGTAAAAGACACCTTTGTAGATTTCGAAAAAGATCAGCCGCTACAAAGCATCACCCGCACCCGCAAAGTGGATTAATATAAGTTACCGTATTTTGATTCCCAATCCACCTTAGATAAATATATTTAAACTACGTCGGAGAGCAAGTAGTTAATTAGCTGTCGTTGATTCATTTCTGTCATATTTGTTTTTCGTAAATTGTTCTGTTATACATGTGGCCGTTTGTTAGTTTTCTCAATTGATTTTTTTTCATATTTTTCATATCGGGGCCTGGGGGGGGGGGGGGGGGGGGGGGCCGGGGGCTATGTTTTTTTTTTTCTGTGCAAACTTTTTTTTCGCCTTCGGCGAAGAACAATCTATTTTTTTAGCAACAAACCGAAAACATTTTTTTCTTTCAATTTTAGCATTACATATAGTGGCAGCTAGGGGTGAAACAAACAATTTGTTTTTCTCAGGGTCCAAAACAAATTATTTTTTTCACCAAAACCTGGAAACAAACTTTTTTTTCCAAAAAAAAACATAGCCCCCCCCCCCCCCCCCCCCAGAAAATCAAATGGTTGCTGCCTTATAGTCGATTATATGCTATGGGGTTTTCTCATTTTTGATGGACGCACGGTTTCTTATAATTGCCTACATCTACTTTATTTGATTTTTGGTGGATACTTGCCTCATTGGCAATCCTACTGCTGCTCCTTATTTGGATATGTATGGTGTAATGCGTAGGAAATATATAATATTCTTAAGGGTGTGCTGAAAAGAAGAAGAAAATGTCATCTGGACATTCTCACTTATAGCAGTACGACAAATTTAGTTGTTGATTCCATTTGGTTTTGATAAATGATACACAGCCACGTCCTGTTAAAACGATGACCTTAGTTTCGATACTTTTGTTCGGAAAGTGCTCTTTGCATGCAAAAGAACCGTGCATGAACTCCTCCTTTCTAGCCCATCACGCCCTTTGTTTCAAGTGGGAACCAGTCGACCAACTCTGCAGAACATATGTAATTGGATTATAGTAAAAGATTCTTTCCAAAATTTACACGAAATGTTTGCCACTGGACACTAAGCCAAGAACAAGTCATTGTGTAGAAACAAATGCAATTGTATTTTGTATTTTTCTTTTAGAATGTAAATATTGCTTCGAATCGTAGAAATGTACTATAAGGATTGATGTGTTAGTGTATTTTGTATATATGTTTTTGATTTATACTTTGAAAGGCTCCTTATCATCAATTTTGTCATTGAAAAAAGTAAATGGTACAAACAAAAAAGTGAAAAGTTCAGTTTTGGGTTATTTGTATGTATCATTAAATTATGATAGCAATTCTTTAGAACTAGTAAATACCAGCTAAAACTGGATATTCCAAATTAATATAAGATATGCATAGTTTGAACTTTTAGAACAATATTGCGTGATATTATTTAAGTGGGTTATCTTTAAACGGTTTATTTAGGTTTTGGCTTGATTTGTCTGACCTTCTCAAACTGAATACCAGATTGAATATTTGAAAATTCAAATCAAAACAACTCATGACCTATAACCAAAACATTTTGAACTAAAAAAATAACTTTATTTTATTTTAGTAAATTGAATAACTATATTTCCAGTGATCACAAAAACAACATATTCAACAAAAGCACCTATTTTTTTCTTAGAAAAGAACGGGAAGCGACTCTTTTTGGTTGAAAGCTTTTTCTAATTCTCAGGATTTTCAATTTAAAAAATACATCATGAAGAAGCGTATAGTTGCAATACGATTTCCCCAAGTTTTTAAAATAATAACATACCAAAACAGATATTGTCACTTTTGTTCGAGATACGCTACACAGATTTTGTTAAAACCATCTTCTGGAAACTTAAAATTCCAATTTGCACCTTTCATGAATATCAGTACATTGAAACCAAAATATACTACCATCTTCTGGAAACAAACAATTCCAGGTCTCTTTAGTAGAGTTGTCTCATTGCCAATCATACCGCATCATCTTTTTATATTATAATTCCAATATGTACCTTTCATGAATATCAATACATTTAACCGAAATACACTAGTTTCTAATTCTCAAATTTATCGGCATGAACCTGTTTATGATTTCTTCGTCATCCTATATGATGCTGACATTGAGACATTCAGGATAGTAAATTTTTGGTCATTACTCTTTCTTATTTATTTTGCTTAGATCTCATAAAATTGCATGTCCCAGCTTTGCGATGAAAAACTTAAACAAATTTAACATTGCGGATCGCGACCAAAATCTTTGCAGAAAAATGAGACTCGACACAAATCTAAATGATGAGTATTATAAAGACCAGATACATGTTTCAGTTAGGCTTATCATTTCCTTTCTACTGATTCACCTAATGTATATATTGCGACTTCAAGTCAAATACAAATATGTAATACGGAATTTTCAAGCTCATAACCCAAGTGAAGCTCGAGTAACAATAAAATTATTCTGGAGTACCATTGATTACATTCTGATGCTTTGATAATAAGAGAGTTTGATATGTTATGTTATCAGACTTTATTCTACAATCGACCTTTCTTCTATACTAATACAAGTGTGCTAGATGTTTCTTGGTCTATCGCATGTTAAGTCTTTTTAAGAGATGTTTCTTGGTCTATCGCATGTTAAGTCTTATTAAGATTTGATAACATGTGTTGAGCACATGCATGGGAGTCATGTGCGAGTTTCTTACTATTTGAAATAAAGTTAAATCAGATTATATAAGACAAAAATAATCTCAAAATTGTGAGACGTTGAAATATATTAAACCAGATAAAAACGTGAAAAGAAAACACGTTACAGTAAAATAATAAAAAATAAATCTCTTGTTGATGTACTTTTAAAAGGATAATCACTTAGCTTCCTAATTCGTTATATTCCTTCAATCGACACACATGCACCCATTATCACGATTATAGAATTTGTGATAAATACCAAGTATGGAATAAGCTAAAGTCTACGCAAAAAGAAGAAAACATGAAGGTTTCATTTTGAGCTTATACGATTAGCTTTTTCCATAAGTATGAAAGATTATATTCAACATTTATCTTTTTAGATCTCGCATATATTCACGTGCACTTGAAATCGCTGACCACCTCAAGAACCAAGTGACCTGGAACTAAATAAACTGTTATATAAGTGTATTTTTCTATGAGTACAACACGTGTTTCTGAAATAATCTTCATCAGGTACACTCGAGACCAATAGTTTTGAAAAACAAACTTATTCAAAGTTCGAAAGCATAAACCTTTAAAAATATACCAAACATGGGGTATTACATGCTATATATTTCTATGCTGGAACTAGAGGATATGCTTATCCCATTGAATCGGCGAGACAGAACCAGATTCAGAGTGCAACCACTCGTATCACTTGATTATTCCAGATGGATTAACGAGTCATTTAAATGTGTAAGTAATCTAGTAACTATACTGCTGTCTCGAAGTTGAACATTTGATATAGACGTGGTGTCCAATAAATTTCGACAGATTATTTAGCAGACGTAGTTGTGCTTTTTAAACATAAAAAATAAAAAAATGACAAGTATGGGACAAAGATGAAAAATTAATCACAGGTCACAGTGTGTCTATCATCATGGAGTAAAAGTCATAGTGTATAATCAGGCCTGGTGCCATTACATTGAAATGTAATGCATTACATTGAAATGTTATGCATCACATTACAATTACTTTATGATTTTTCTATTACAATTACACTTTTCTCACATGTAATGCATTACATTGCAATTACTTTGCCTGTGTAATGCATTACATTAGACATTACTTTTTCAATATAAAAACTCAAAACATTTCACAAACAGATGTTTATAAGAAATAAACTAGGGTATATAAACAATTCGCACAGTGGCGTGTCCATGTTTAGTGACCTGCGAAAATGAAGTCCAAATTGTGATTTGTTATTCAATTTAAAAGTTGGCATCATAATAGAAAAGTTAAAAGATTGTGATTGCAATTTCATGGTAACCTACCAAAACTAAAACATTAACATTATACGGAAAAGACTAACGAAAAGGAAGGGCGCCATCTCTTTTTTACGCAATGGTAGTCAATCTTCCACGTCCCTAAATTCATTCCAGTCGATACACATTGCTGATTCTACTTAGGAATTTTATTGATTTGTCTTAAAGTAGCATGAAATATCTGACACAGTGTGTTTGGCCAACAATAATCCATCAATATTAGGGAAGTCCAATCAAACCGAGGGTTTAAATCGTGTGTTGTACCGCGGTTGCTTGTTGCTGTAGCTGCATGCTAGATTCTAAAACCTTATACCTCTGGTGAGTACTGACCAAGAACTGTTTAAAAATTCAAATCAAAATTCTATGTGTGAACAGGCTTGTTCGTCATATTTATAATAATAGGAAAGATATGTAAAGTGAATAATGAACTATGTACTTCAGTCCGATTATGCGTTATTTTAGCTGGTATTATGTTAATATTAGAATATTTGCTATATGTTTTTTTTTGATAACATTGACTTAAAATTCAATAGAAAAGTCTGTAAAATGAATATATTTTTTTTTAATTCGCGCTCATCACTTTTTTAATTTAAATAATTTATGAACTATCAAAATAGTTTCTTAGTCCAAATTTGTAGAATTCAGATTAAAATATGCGTCACCGAAAAAAAAATATACGTTTTTTTGGGGTTCATATTAGAATATATTGGACTACGGAATTGCATTCTTTTTTTCTCACTCAAAATCTGTTTAATATTATTCTTTATTTAAGATAAATATATTTTTTTTTTATCGCAGAATTCTTCATGAGATCGTGTTACTGTTAAGTAAACATTGAAGGTTGTGATTTTTTAATATTTCGCAAAGGAATCATTTCAAAGGATCGATGTTGGAACAACTTTACCAATACCATTACGCAATATCCGGCAAGTTTTCTTATTTGTACTTTAAACATTATTAAAAAAAGATCCAATCATCACATCTGAATGGTACATACGGAGCAGGATCTGCTCACACTTTCGGAGCACCTATACTATAACCACGGACTGTGGTGGGGTTCGTGTTGCTCATTCTATATGTTTAGCAGTGTTTTGTTGACTGCCTTTTCGTTGGTTTTCGTTTATCTCTGTTTTTTTGTCGGTATTTCTCCGATATATGAGTTTTCATTCTCCCACCGGAATATCCCGCCTTTTTTTTATAGATTTTTATCATGATTACAATAAGATATGTTTCACGTGTGATTTAAAAGTCATAATGCATATAGATAAAAGAAAATGGATTTGAATGACTATTTAAACCAAGCATGATAGCTTGCTTTCACGGAAGTCTACTCACGTCATGTGTTAACTCTCAGATTGCAATAACGTTTAAATCACAGACACGTGCCTTAGCCGTAAATCGGATTAAATGGTTTGCGTGACCGGACGTCATATTTAATTAGGCAGCAACCATTTGATTTTCTGGGGGGGGGGGAGGGGGGGGGGGGGCTATGGATTTTTTTCTTTCTATGTTAGCCTTACATGATTACATACAGTAATTTTTATTTCTCAGGGTCAAAAACAAATTATTTTTTTCTCCAAAAACAACTAGAAACAAACTTTTTTTTCAAAAAAATCCATACCCCCCCCACCCGAAAATCAAATGGTTGCTGCCTTATGGGAATTGATTCAAGTAATAATAAGAATGCAGTGTTTCTCATTAAAAGGTATAACTTAAAGAGTCAAACTTGAAGTCAGACATATGTGGAACCTTTTACCATTTTAGAATCATATTCAAAACAGTGTGGTCCTGGCCATTGATTGACGACCTAAATTATCCTATTGACTGGGACAGATTAGGTGAACGTTTTTCTGTAACGACCATTGCTCACTTCTTACTTATTATTCAGGAATAACCTTTATGTTTTGATTTATATTATTGATATAAATCAACACATCGTATTATTCCGGATTCTTTTTTCGAATTGAATTATTTAGGTGTTGGGAACCTTTGGTAACCCCACAGAATCAGTGTCTTTAACAAGTACATAGTGAGCAGTGATTGTTACCGACAAACGTTCACCTTATCTGTCCCAGTCAATGGGATAATTTAGTTCGTCAATCAATGGCCAGGACCACACTGTTTTGAATATGATTCTATCTATTTTCAATTTTACATATAAATATTGTCTCATTGGGACTCATACAACATCATCTTATATCTATTAGTTTGCATTCATTCAATAAACTTTTAATACAAGGGGCAATAATGATTACAATAAAAGGTAAATTCTGGTGATTCATACATAGCCTTTCTGTGCACCTTTACGTTTCGTGCACTATGAAACTTAAAAGGTAAATTCAAACAATTTGATTGGACGACAAGTTTGACTTTTAAAATAGGTTAACATTGAGGACTGTATTCAATATTTTGACCCAAATGTTCACCTTACTAAAGAATTAGTTTAGTTCAAGGTAAATAATGTTATAAGGAGAGCCGATTATGCAACTATAATTATGAGGTCAAGTTGTACCATATAAATAGGAAAAATATTTCTTTATCAATGTTCAACTATTATAACTGTTAGTTGGATTGTTCGAGTTGGACATTTTTTTTACTTGTATAAAAAGATTTTTCAAGCAACACATATACGAGTATTCATTTTAAATTAGTTTTTTTACACATTTTTTTTACCCCCTCCGAAATAAATGTGTTTAACAAAAATAAAACACATGCCCTCCCAAAAGATGCCCATTGCATATTTATGAAACAGAAAATTAGAAGTAAAACATCTGAAATAGAATACCTTGTAACTCTCAATATTGAAGACAACAACATTTACAAACATCTGAGTTGCGCATAACATTTTTAGAAGCGTTACGTTGACTTCTTGTTCTTTTTTCTATGAAACACACGTTTTGACTGAGGTAAAGACATATATAATAATGCATAGGACTTATAGCCTTTGCTAAAGTTTAGCGTCCGTTTATAGCTGTACATGGGATGTATAAATATACAGCCAACTCAGGTTTAGAATGGGCACGTTTAATCCGACGACTCTTGCAGATATTTATAGATTATTGTTGACCAATGATAATCTGTTTATCGCTATTTTACCTATGACGACGTTGTCAAATTTCATGTCAATTTCATTATCAACGCCACGTGCCTTATTAGTTTCTAGCGATAACTTTCCATCTCAAGCGAGTAGCATGATAGGAAAAATTATCATTTTGTAAAAAAGATCAAAGGAAATGCACAAATTGCGATAAAATACCATCTTTTCTTAACGTTAAACGACAACTTGTTGAGATCACGTTGGTGTTTTTTTTTTAATTTTTTTTTTTATTTTTGTAAACTTAACGTGTCCTCAATTTTTCGATTGCAGTGTAAACTCTTGTCTAGTCATCTAGGTCGATTCAACCTACATACATATTGTATTAATTGTTTTTCCCTGATCTTAAAAATGCGTGAAATATTTGTCTCTGGATGTTGCACAAACCAATTCTACCTGCTAAAATGATCAGTTGCAGTGGAAATTTATGCCTAGTCATCCAGGTTCATTGTTTAATTGTTTTTTCCTCGATCTAAAAAACGCATGAAATATTTGTTACTGGACGTTGCGCAAATAATAATGAATTAACAAGTCTTCCTTCTTAGATTATCATTATTAGAAAAAAAATGATAAGACACAAATCATGTAACTGATAACAAATAACAATCTTTTTTGCAACTAGGACGTAAATCCAGGACCTCTAATTATTTCCATTATTTTACCATTACAAAGTCCATTTAGATTATAAAAAGAAATGATACATATACTATTAGTGATAGACAATAAGCAAAGATATGCATAGTTTTTATTTAATGACCAGACATATGTTGTGATGTTATGCTATTGTTTCAGAAAAAGGGAGAAGGTTTGGGCCCATTAAAACGTTTAATCCCGCTGCAAATGTTTGCACCTGTCCTAAGTCAGGAATCTGATGTACAGTAGTTGTCGTTTGTTTATGTAATATATACGTGTTTCTCGTTTCTCGTTTTGTTTATATAGATTAGACCGTTGGTTTTCCCGTTTGAATGGTTTTACACTAGTAATTTTGGGGCCCTTTATAGCTTGTTGTTCGGTGTGAGCCAAGGCTCCGTGTTGAAGGCCGTACTTTAACCTATAATGGTTTAATTTTTAAATTGTTATTTGGATGGAGAGTTGTCTCATTGGCACTCACACCACATCTTCCTATATCTATATAATTTCGGTCGACTTAGTTCGGGTCAATGACCTGATACTTTTAAAATCACCACATCTTTCTTTTGTTGACGAAAAATCTCAAATATCACAGTTCAAACAAATTCCATTTCATTAGAAATACCAATAATTTCTTTGAAGCCAATCCTTCAAGTGATCACTGTGGTCTTCTTACAAAAGGTTTGACAATCTGTGTGCCCACTGACTATCAGTCAGTACAGATCTCTAGTTTAACAATAGGAAAAGGGTCTAATATCAGTGTAGGACAGTGACAAATGAGGGAGGGGTATAAATCTAAATGCAAAAATTAAAAAAAAAACGAAAAAAAACAATCAATGGACGGATGTATCCTAATCTACAATCTCATTATAATTGTAAACTGATAAAATATGTCAAATTAATTGAAAATTCAATAACTCTTTTTAATTTTGATTGAGTTGAATAGTATATTTTCCAGTCAGTCAGGATATTTGTCGTCTATTTTTCACACAGACCCTCCCACTACACTTTAAGGGAAGGGGATGGGACATATTTTCCCAATGAGTCGGATAGTTTTTACTTAAAAACGAAAGCCGGATTTATTTTTGTAGTGCCGTTAAATCAGATTTGTCCTCAGAAATTTTAAATGGAATTTTTGCACACTTTTTTATTTGCGTTTTTCAAGGCATTTTACTCAGCTAGAATTAAATTAAAAGAGGTAAATTCATACTTCGAAAGATAGATATTTCTGAGATTTCAAAAACTTATCTTAGTCATTTTTTTTGTACAAAACTAATAGCCTTTGAACGATATTTAAATTTGGCCTAAATTATTAGTATATACGAAGATAATATTTTTGTATAATCACTAATTGTAATAACCATCTATCACAAAATGTATTTCTTTTTTTTTTATTATGTTTATTAATTTTGGATATATTTATTTGGACATATATGCTTTTTGTAGTGTTTTCTAAAGTTTACAAGAAGAGTATCACGCTATGTGCATGCAGTCGAAACTATTGTCCTATTTTTCGGTCAATCCACTTTGCAAAGACTTCGTTTTAATTCATATTTTATTTGTTCTTATCCTAAATATGCTTGAAATATTTGCCACTGGATTTAAAGCAAAAACAAATTGATCAAATAAGATTTAGCCTTGTTGAAAGACGGCATGTCAAATACAATATTGGCCATAATTTTCTTAATATATAACTAACTATGGAAAGAGAAGATGAAGAAATAAAAATTATTCATCGATTTGAATTTTGATTTTGGTGTTTTAACGCCACTTTTAAGCACCCCATTTAGGCTATTTCGTGGCGGTCAGTTTTTATTGGTGGAAGAAGCCGGATTGCCCGGAGAAAACCACCGAAATTCGATAGGGAAACTGACAATACTAGTCAATAAAGATTGGAGTCGAGTGCAGTCGCACGAGCGGGGTTCGAACTCACAACATCAGTGTTGACTGGGTAGTGATTACAGTAGTAACTACGTAGACCACTCGGCCACCGAGGTCCCTTACGTCATCGAACTGCTATGTATTAACCTAATTCAAACTGAGAAATTAAAATGGAACTTGAAACAGTTATGTATGAAGAAAAATGAAAGAATTTTTACTGATGTTGAATAGTGACATTTATGTATGTTTTTTTTCTGATAAAAGATAGTAAGTCTTTTAAAGAAAAAAATATAAGTCTCAAGAGGAGCGACCTCCTTAAAATAGCAAAGGCTTTATTAAATATTTAAAATTGATATGCTTTATTTTTTTAATTTTAAATATCAATGAATTATTTATTGATTTTTAAAAAACAGTGAATAAATTCTTCAACAGCTTACTATAGACTTTATCTTTGTTCTATGAATCATCAACGATGGAATTTTAATTATTGGTTATAAGTAAGTTAAGTTTAACAATTAAGTTGTATAAGACTATGTATATATATAAAATATTAAAGCAAATATTTTAGTCTTCAAAAGGGTATTACGTACATAAACGTACCTAATGGATATAAATATTTGACCAGTAACCAACAATGGTCACTTGTCTTAGCATGTGCCCTAAAAGAACTTAAGATAGGACATATAAAGGTGTGATAACTGACCACAAAAATTCGGACAATATTCGATCTATTAAAAATCTACAAAGGTGTTCCGTTTATTATGCAAGAACTAGAACAAAAATTTAGGAAATGCTGTAATTAACTTCTTCTTTTAAAAGGTGGGGAACTAATTTATGTATTATATTCAAGGGATTATGAAGTACTTGATCTTAAGTGTGCCAAAAAAAAGAAAAGAAAAAAAAAAGGAGTCATATTTACATAAAGAGGTGTAACAGTTAAGAGGAATATAAATCATAACATTTTTTGCTAAGAATAAGAACTAAAACATAACCTATCACAATAAAAGCAAAAAATAGCGTAACACAAGTATTTAAATTAACATAATAAGAAAAAACTAATACTTTTTATTTCTAATATATATGAGTGTCGATCACAACGAAATAACCTTTTGTTTTGGGCTGAGGCGGCGTAAAACAACCACAAATCAATCAATTATTATGTGTGTCGAAGTGATAGGGCAAAAACGATAAAAACCAACAAAACCAAGAAATAACCACAATATCCTTCAAAAGCGTGTGCTTTTATTATTCTTGTACTTCACAGAATTCGATAAAAACGTCAAGAGCATTTTTCAAATGTTGCATATAATATGAGATCATAAAAAAGGCGGATTAAATACACAACAGTATTCTATGAAATGTTATGTTAAAATCATTATCAAAAACTCTCTAACTGTTTTCAGCATGGTTTCGAATTATACTTTTTTTTAAATTTGGAGTGAGTTTTGACACTTTTTCAAGTTATGCAGAAGCACATATGTGCAATCTCATATAATAAAGGTATCACATTCTTACAACAATTTATTATACTTGATGGATACATATCGAATGGGTTTAACTTAAAGGTTCTGTCATTATAATAGGTTTAAGTGTGTCATCATTTGTTATAATTGGGGTAGACTACAGTAACTGTATCATTTAAACAGCTTCTATGTTTGTCCTTGGGAGGTGTGGGTTTTCCCCTAATCCTATAAAATGTCTAGACATTTCATTTTTATTGTCAACAAACCATCCTCCGGGAGGTGAAGTCCAGGGGGGTTTCATGAATGAATCTGAGATGTTTGTGTTTACAATATTTCGCTGAATAAATGTTAGTATTTGTTTTTCTAATCAAATACTGATAAATCCTAATTTTAACCATCCTTCGACTTCCCTGTACAAACCATTCACAAATCACATCTTTGTTCCGCAGAAAACTTTGCCAAACTACGTGACAAAGAAATTAGACATTTCCTTTTTAACAGAAACATTTAATATTGTAAAGTGTTTCCTTTGAATGCATTCGATTTGGTCATTCATAAAGGTTTTACATTTAAGGAAAACTGTAACAGATAAAAGTTTTAGAAATAGAAATGATGAAATACTAAATCTTTAAATGATAATAGTTGAAAAGTCAAAGGAATGCATTTCCTTATTACCTTAGATAAAAGGTATATGCACATGTTCCATACAAATGTAACTCGTATAAAATTCAACAAAAGCATTGAAATAATTTCGAACATTTTTAGATTATCTTATTTAATCTTATTTATGAAGGTATTAGTTCATAACAGTTCATGATAATAGGTTTCTTTTTTCGCATGATATCCAAAGACTTTATTTCTGGGAATGTAGAAAACGTTATTATAGTATACTGAAAAAAAATCTTAATATCAGTAAGATATTGTCTGTGTTGCATTACAGATCAAGTAATTTCTACCCACACAAATATAATAAGAACAAGGACAGTGGAGTAATAGGGGAAAGAGACTAGGATCAAAATACTTGCTATTGGGTATGTATCTTCTTGTATCTATATCTATAATACTAAAATTACGAGGTCCAATTTGTCAGCCTTCATCACGTAAAAACGACGAATCAAAGAATTCAACTTTATATATAACTAACATAGTACAAAGGTGTAGATTAAAAATTACACCACTCCAGGCCCTTTTGTTTTCCACGTAATTAATATTGCCAATAATTAAGAAGTTCCGGGGGTCGAGTCCGATACCGATACCAATAGTATAATCACCTGTTACTTATTACCTTATCTGTACGTTCCGCATCTGACAGGGACACCACCAAACAGTGTTTGCAGGATTAATATGCTATATACACAGGTCATAATCACAGGATTAACACAACTAAATTGTCAAATTGTTACCTATTGTAGTATTTTAATCAGTAAGACTTTCTAAGATAACAATACGAATACTAAAAATCTGGACTTAAAATATGGCGTTTAGGTACAGTTTTCAATTTGTTAGCGGGCATGAGTGACGTAAAACAGCGAATCAAAGAATTCAACTTAATTTATAACTAATATAGGACAATGCTGTTGATTAAAAAATACTCCATTCCAGGACCTTTTGTTTTCCAAATAATTAGTATTTATCATGAACAATAATTGATAAGTTCCAGTTCGACGGGTTCAAACAGAAAGATTTGAAAGCAGAGAAAACTGTGTATCTTATAATCGGCATGATTTTATCAGATGACAATACTAATACTAAAGTAAGGCCTGTGCATAGTTATATACTTTAATTCAGTCACGGACCCGCGATGTCACGGGTGTGTTCTAGTATCAATAAACAGTTCATCATCGAAACAAAACATACGTTGTTGAAGTCCATCCTTGACCTATAATAGTTCACTTTTGTAAATTGTTACTTGGATGGAGAGTTGTCTCATTGGCACTCATATCACATCTTCCTAAATCTATGTAGGTCAATTTTGACCAATTTTTCCTTGGTCAGTGACTTTTATTAAAGCCATGTCTTGGACGCAGTAAGTTAACGTCTGAAGCTATTTAAATTACATGGAATCGCCATGACCAGAAACCTAGATCCCATCAACAAATTTCAAACAATTGTCTGCTTAATTTTTTATATACATGTATAAAAAATATTGCACCTTATTTCAAAAAGTCGAAGCTAGTTAAAATGTTAATGGTGTCTCAAGGAAATGAATATGTATGAAGATCTGTAACGTGGAGATGTGAACAAAATTCTATAATTTTCTATAAGTAATATCTTTCGTTTGTTTTGTCACTAGTTTTATCAAAACTTAACTGAAGATTTTTGTGATCTGGAAACAAAAAAAAAATCTGCGAACTGTTGAAAATAGGTCTGGCCTTGCATATATATATATATATATTAAAGTTATATTCACCAGTATCAGAGTATGCAAACATTTAAACGTGAATTTGTTTATAATCATACACGTGTTGAAAGTATATAATAGGTTAAATGTTCATTGATCGAGTTAGCCCTGACCATAACATTTGAATAAGGTCAATTCAAATATTTAGTGCTATATTTTTAGCGGTTGTTTCGCTTTTGATGCAGTAAAGTTTCCCACCCTCCCTCCCGACTTAATGTATTTTTCTTGTGTTATTTTTATTTAATGTGAATTTATAATATGCGAAGGAACAAAATCTTTAATTTGATTCTTAAAACATGTATTCGCGTACGTAATGAAATTTGTTTTTATTTTTGTAGATTGGTTTTTGTGTTTGTTACCTGGAGCGGCCTAGACAGACAGTAACAGACGAACATTTATTATATTGTTGCATTTGTCTTTAATAAAATACTAAGCTTTGCTGCGCACTGTCAGGCGAGCTGATCCCATACAAAGGTGTCTAGTTTATTTTGTAAATAATTGATGTTCGCTTGAAAATATGCATTAGAACATAATCATAATATCCATTTGGTAACATTGTTGACGTCCAAATTATATCATGCAAAGTAATTACTGAAATTATAACTGTAAACATGCTGTTTATTTATAACCTCTGTATCAAAAAAAATATGAACTGATTAGCATAAAATAATAATAACTAAAGGTCACCTTTCGGCCTTCAACAATGAGCAAAGCCCATACTGCATCGACAGCTATAAAAGACTCCGAAATAGGTCTGTTAAAATAGATGTTCAAACTTCTAATAGGTTCAATTTTGAGGATTTTACGAGAAAATTACAAAACCAGCTCGCAACAACAATGACAAAATCTCTTGATATTTCTGAGATTTTACAAATTATAAAAGTTGATTCAATAAGTTTTGATTTAAGTTAAATTTTAAGTCATTCTATGATTGAAATCTCGTAGATGCGTACAGTTGTCAGGTGTTTTTCCCCGTTGAGGTTACGCGGTCAGATCAGAAAGGAGACACAAAAAGCAAAACACATCGTATACATATTGTACCCAATTTTATTATCTATAAAATCATAAATGCAAATAACCTTTGATGATCTCTGATATTAAAAGATTATAAATATTTAAATTATCAACAGACATGTAATCGATTTTTTGCGTCGTAATATTTGTCCTACTGGCATAGTGACAGAATTGAGGTCGGGTATTGATCGGATAACCGATATAAAAATGTCACGTGATATCAATATTTACAGTTCAGTCGGTGTAGTTTTATAAACCAAAATAAAAACATTGAAGTATTATAAATCACCAACATTTTTATGTTACCAAGATGATATAAGTGAGCTGTAATCTGATATATGATTATTCAAAAGAGAATAAGATTTATGAACCAAAATATAAAGCTATGGAGGTCAGAAGGTCGATCATACCATATCGTACAGTAAAAATTCAACCAATCAGTAATTTGTCCTAAATGATATGTTTTCTTTTCAGAAATAGGTGCATTAGTCCTTAGACAGCTCTGTTGACATGAAATATTGTCTATAAACCGTATGAAACTGTGTGCCACGTCTGCATATGTCATTTGTAAAAATAAATTTAAAAATGTTGATAAAGACAAGAAAATAACTAAATGAATATATGTCTAATTGAGAAATCTCTAGGTTAGCTTGCACAATCAATCATAAGTATGCTGTGATCATGTCGAACCATCTCAAGAGATGCTTAAATTATTCACAAAAAGGATCCTAAAAATTCAATTAGAGTAAAATACCAAACAATTTATACCAGTCTAGACTTAACAGAATATATCACAAATTGTTTTCCAAAATACACATTTTTTTAATAAGGGGACTAACTTCATTAGGGGAGGGGGTATATTCTGAACCCCAATTTGATCGGGTTAAAAATATGGTTGTCAAGCAGATGACAAAACAAAATCTGAATCTAGATTTTCACATCACCTTTTGGAAATGGTATTTGACTGATAGTTTCGAAAAACTTTAAAATCAAAATAATGAATCAGACAAAAGAGCATAACTCTCTCCATGATTTCTTCCCAATACAAGTGTCTTGTTGATACAAGTGCAATGTACATGCACATGTAGTCCGGGAAACACACGAGTGAGAAAATCACCTCACAACAGTGTTTTTCATTTAAAGCATTTATGAAAATCCAACAAGTATAAACAAGGCTTTATAAAATATTAGTTTAAAAAGTCATATCTAAAACTATTATTTCAAATATTCTCGTCAATTGAGTCTATTAAACAAAATTATTACACGTTCAATTGGATAATTTGAGATTGAACACTTTTAAATTATAAAAATAAAAGAACCCTTTTAAATGATCGAATCAACTTTTTTGTGAAACTCAAATATCTCCAGTATCGGCCACTGGACGTTAAGCAACCAACAATCAATCAATCAAACATCTCCAGGTTGGCAAAATATCCTGTTAAGTGTTGTCCTACATTCGCCATTTTTTTTTAATTTCCACTTTGAACGCAGATGGTTTTTTTTATATTCTATAGTGTTTATAGATTTATGTTGCCTTTATTAAATGTAGATGTTCTAATGTTCTCGCTAGGACTAAGAGGTTATATCACGGCTTGCCAGTACAAAGTTTAGTATGCACACTTATTTGTCATTTTCTTTTGTAATATGGGCATAACAAATTTCATTGAGATTTTGTTGTAAAATAAAATAGCGATATTTTTCCTCGCCTTCCTATTAGTTTATCATGAATGTATTAACAGTATCAAAAGTAGAGAATTTTCTATGAGGAACAAAAGTAATCTTGACCGATACTGCTTTTTTTTTTTAATTTTACATTAGAAGTAAGAATCGAAAATACTGAACTCCAAGGAAAATTAAAAACGAAAGTCTTTATCAGAAGATGTGTTTGTATTCGTAATAAAAATAGCAGAATTTTAAAGTATAATATGCAAATATTTGAATTATTTGTAAATAACGGCTTAAAATTTAAATGCGCCTCATGAAATACGCAGATGACTTTATGCAAAGAGAATGAACTTATAAAACACTTTAATATCTTAAAGAATGCAGGTATGAGACATATTTTCGGATCACTTTCTAAAGAATAACTTGAGAAGACTAAATCAATACATGCGGACAACACAATATAAATGCATCCAGACATTTCCTGTCCTTTTAACTGAATGATGAAATAACATGATTTCGTCATCAAATTTGGATAACACAGGTGTGTTCCAATATTGCTAACGGCAATAGAACTAAATAAGGACTTTCCATGTACTCTTCGACGTGATCTCCGTCAATCAAACATGGTTTAAATAAAGTTCTTTCACAAAATTTATGCAAATTAGGTAAAGATTCATCTATGAATTTAATTATACATACAGTACATAACCTCGTTGTTTCAATTATTACATAAAAAGATGGTTGAACCAAGTACAAATACATCAACCTTCTTTTTGTACTAAAGGAATAAAGTCTGCAACGAGAATTTCTGGTTTAATTACACAGCAGATGGTCGTGTGTACGACATATATTGCATGTAAAGACATTTAATTTAGGTAAATTTGGAAAATTTACTCCTGTGGTTTTCAGCAGACATTTAAAAAAAAAAATTTTTATGTAATATTTTTCATTTATTAATATATATAAAAAAAAAAAAAAAAATCAAATATGAAAATAAAAATAAATCTATCTACAAATCGTAAATTTTAAAATGCTGGAAATCATTCAAAAGTTACAGACATTTATTAAATGTTATATAATTAATATCAATTGTCCCAAAAGAGAAGAAATAAAAAAGTGAAAATATAAAGAACAAGTCGTAAAACAGTAATTAATATGTCGAGGACTGGCCTTCTTTTACCGTACTTCCGGATATTGTCACGAAACGACCTTGAATGTTCCGGACGGTGACAATCATGTCGCGCGAGGATAACTTCGACAATAAAGTTCAATAGATTTTACAATGACAGAGTGACCCAGTAACAATTGTACAGCCGTAGCCTAGGGGAAAACTAGATTATATTAGGAGATCTTAATTTTCCTCACGTAGCCAATAAGTGGAACGACGTTTTTGTAAGGTCAATTGTGAACCATAAGTGGAGAAATTGCTATATTTAGACATGACGAAAATAGTAAGCTGATTAACCAGAAGTTTGTAACAGTTTGGATATTGCTAGGGGATATTATAATAATGTTTATTAGATAAATGGACAAGTACATATTATTTTATAACTATTAGATAATAATGTATTAGCCGGATCAAGGAATTGTATATCAAATATACAATTCCTTGGCCGGATATTGGTATAAAATCATCTTAATATCTTTGAATGAATGAATTGATTCTTTATTTTTTTCAAATTCAGACCATAAAACGTTACACAAAAAAATAAAGACTTACACAAATAATATCAGATTTCGATATTTTCCCCTAGTGATAAGCAAAATATAGTGTGTTCAACGAATAAATACAAACGATAAATATGGGAGAGAAAAAAAATGAAGAAAATAAAACAAAAACATTCAGTGCATATTTTGTATTATTAAAACAGATAAAATAGATTTTATCACAACCGAATTACTATAAATCGAACCAGTGTCCGAGTTTGATTAAAATATTTATAGAATTAAAAACAATAATTCTAGGTTACATGTATTGGAGTAATAAATAAATCTAGAACACTGGTCCATGTTAAAACATTTGGGGAATGATCTGTTCGGTCCTTTCTGATGCAAATATCTTAAAAGTGTAACAGGTTTTCATAATATCATAATGACCTATTCAACGCTAGTCAAGTTCGTTACGAGGCAAAAAGAAAAAAGAAAAGAAAAAGGTAACAACATCGCTACCTAAAAAGGAATCTGCAAAACTTCGAATCGTATAAGAACGTAATACCTAGACTGAGTTTCAAATCTTTTCATTGATGGGTACCACAAGTGCAGCAGAATCTGCAATTCCTAACCGGATCATCCTAGGACATCCCCTGTTTTTGGTTGGGTTCGTGTTGCCCACTCTATAATTTTTCATTTTGTATTGTTTAGACTGTTGTGTGCATATTAGTCGTTTGCAAGTTTGTTTCGGCTTATGAGTTTGACTACCCTTTTGATATATTTCGACTCATTTTATAAATATATAATATAGTAATACTCCAGGATCAGTTAACTATGAGGAGGCCATGATATGGTTTGTATAAAAATGTCGAATTATGTATTATCTTGTTCGTAAGACCAATATTGGAATATTTTATTCTAATCTTACTATACAATTTGGACAGAAAAAAACCGATTGCATAGCTAAACCCGGATAGAACAACTCAGGGCTATGAATCATGTGAACCCATAAAAAGTGCCTACGTTTCTATTCCCTAAACTCTGATTGTTTTTTAACCACAAAAAGATTAAAGATTTTGATAACCCTCTTAAGTAGAATTCTGCAATATGGGCAGTTTGTCAATATTTTTTTATAACATATATCCCTGAAATATAAAAACCGAAGAAAAGTATGTCAGACCTCTCATTTGTTTGTTACCAATTTCATTATTGCTTTTCCGATTGGTTGGAAAAAAAACTGGACGAAAAACGTGAAGCATTGAATAAGGTATGAGGCAACATAAAAGTCAGGACAATAAAGGGAATGTACTACTTGAAGTTTGAATGAATTCTGTAATTGAATATTTAAAAAAAAAGAATTTAATGTTTGAATAACCGCTTTTATTTTGTGATAGCCTGTCACGAACTAAACAATATATCATTTCCCATATATCACGATAACTAGCGATTTTAACATTTATCTTTAATAAATACAAATGTACTTGTCTTTTGAAACTATAGAACTATAGTCGATATAGTTTAAGCTGTGTATGATGCAAGTTAAAAGTTTTATAAAAATATTTGTTTAAGTTATGTTATATACTCCTTGAGGTTGATGTATGTGATTTAAATTTCAAATCTTCATTCGAATATAGGGTAATAAAAGATAGGTTCATTAGACTTTAAAACCCCGTGTTTAAATTGCAACTAAAGACATTTCCTTGTTTTACCAAACCCTCAATATAAACGCATAAACTCGAACATAAATGTATCTTACAAACATACGTATATATGTATTGTCTCATTACAATAGTTCGTTGGTATCAAGTCCGGAAACTAGGTTACTTATAAATCAAACGGAAGTGCAAATCCATGCCCTAGGTGAAGTCTCGTGTCGAATTTGTACATAAATCATTCCTAGCCTTGAATTATTGGCTTATTGGTTGACTTTCGTCTGCTTTCGAGGCCAAACAATTGCCATGAGTCTTTAAAATTGTAGATTAATAAGAAACAGACACATCATAAGTTAATTGATAAATATAATAAAAAATAATGCAGAATCTACGAATAAAAATTTCAGAAATAAATATTTGATAAAATGGAAAATGGAAATTGGGAATGTACCAAAATCAAGTCCATAGAGCAAAAAAAACAGCCGAAGACCACCATTGGGTATTCAACACAACGATATATTAAACACTAAAACAATTACTTAATTTTCTGAAATGTTGTTTGATAATAATATATCCATGTAAATGATCAGACAGATGAAAATTGAAAATATTTGCTTTTACATACTTATTTTCAATATTTGTTTGTAGGCAACGTTTGGATATGTATCTTAAGAGTACCATTAAGGTAAATTGCAGTTGTAAGTATAAACTTTCAAGTTAAGAATGCATGTGTGGAGTGTTTGTTCAATTGTTGACCTATAACCGAATGGATAGCAACTGTTTTATGCCTGTACCAAGTCAGGATTGTGACAGTTCAGTTGTCATCCATTCGTTTGATTTGTTTGAGCTTTTGGTTTTGCCATTTGATTACGGACTTTCCGTTTTGAATTTCCGTCGGAGTTGAGAATTTTTGGTTTTATTAACTTTCGCAATCTATCACTGTCTTGTATTATAAAAAAAAATACGACTAACATTCTCGTTGGGAATTTTGTGGGATTCATTCATATCTTTTAACTACCGTAAACGATGGGAATTAAGATTGAGTATATAAACGAGGTTTGAATAATTAAATGTTGTATATAAACAATTTACATTATGCACATGTTTAACTTCGTTTTATTTTGGTGTGTTTAAAATTAAAATTAAATGAGGACTGGATTGTAAAAATTGACTGAAGAAAAAACATGGAAATAAACGAAAAATATTTTTCAAAGACCACGTAGAGATGAAGATTGACAGATTGGTATAATGTATAAAACCTCAACGAATAAAATATTCAAAACAATTGACTAAAAATTGTCTCAATAAAAATCGAGGTAGAAATCAAAAAAAAAAATTTGAAAAAATTAGTAAAACTATCATCATCGAGGGAATCTGAAAAACGTCGAATTGAAAGAACGTAATAACTAGACTGAGTTTCAAATTTTCTCATTGACGGGTGCCACAAGTGGGTCAGAATCTGAAATCTCTTTCTCTCTAGCATCTTAGGACACCCCCGTTTTTGGCGGAGTTCGAGTTGCCCAGTCTTTAAATTTTCATTTAATAAAATGTAGGCTGTTGTTAATGTTTGTATATTAGTCGATTACAAGTTTGTTTTCTTCTTCTGAGTTTGGCTTACCTTTTGGTATCGCCAGACTCTATTTATAATTATATTAACGGTAAGACTCGTGGATCAGGTTACTAACGGGAGACCATGATAAGAGAGTTAGTAAGAATGGAAACGGGGAATAAGTCAAAGAAACAACAACCGACCAAAGAGCAGACAACAGTCGAAGTCCACCAATGTGTCTTCAACACGGCGAAAAAAATCCAACACCGGGAGGTGGGCATTAGCTGGTCCCTAAATAAAAATATGTATTAGTTTATTGAAAATGAATGCCAACCTAAACTCCAAAACATATAAATGAACTAAAATTGAAAAACCTACAAAACTAACAAAGGCCAGTAGCTCCTGAAAAAGATGCAGCGGTGTTAAAAGTGTTTTGGGAGAGATCTAAACCATCTCCCTATGGCCCTAGCCAATTTAGAATAAAGAAAAACACAGCAATACAAACAGTAAAACTGGGTTAAAAAGAAGCCGAGACCGATGTCATAATAGGTAACACAAGAAACTAAGCAAAATGACAATGATACTAGTACATAAATTAACAAATTAAGGACTATTAGAAATGACTAACATGCCTGCATGCTACAGATCCAATTAAACTGACTGAAAGATAATGTCTTCATTATATGAAAATTAAGCACTATCTCTATATTAGGATATACATGTATTTTGGAATTAACATACGTTCCTTAAATTGAAGGCCGATCTGACATGAGAGTCTCAAATTGAGGTCCAACTTGATTTTGTATACCAAAGTAAAAGATTGAGGTCCAACATTTATATCCTCTAAGAGCCTTATATATAAATATTTTTTATAGCATCAAGTTCGGGAACAAAATATGAAAGGAGTTCCGTTTAATCAATGTCAAATATGACTAAAACATTTATTCCAGATTTCTAGTGACCTTTTAGTTTTTGTTTCGTTTGCGTTTTTAGACAACACGACAAATCATAAAATCATGATTTACGAACAATAAAAAGATGTGGTATGCTTGCAAATGAGACAATTATCCAGAATATGTTCCAAACCACAATACTGGCATTTCACTTTTTTTTGGTGTGGTTCGTTTTTCTCAGTTTTTAGTTTTCTATGTTATGTATTGTATATTTTATTTTTACAAATGTTTAGAAAGTGAATAAATAATATTCTCCTTCATTAGTTACGAATGAATTCAATTTGTTTAAAAATCACGAGGTCAGGCGAGGTTAATACATACTTAAGTGTTGTTGGTACATTCAACCACAACAAAGTTGTTTGTATCTATGCCGTCATTGCAACAAGTTCAGCAAAAGGACAGTGATTATAGAAGTAAAAAAAATATGTACACTTCATTTACCTTTCTCAAATTTTCTGTTGATAAATTTAGAAATTATTAAGAAACTTAAGGTTTCAAAAGTTGACCTAAGACTGATTTAACTATCATTTAATGTCCGTTTTTGGTCATTTATCTTTTTAAAACTATTTCGGTTCGTATACATCCTTGGCGTTCAAGTGGTTTGAACGTTCCTGATGGAGAGAAAGCCAGAAAGTCGGCCGCATACAGTTAATATATATGTACATGTAATATATAAAGTATAGTATAAAGTATGATTGTTTTCATTTTTCCTTTTAAAACTGCACGTGAATGCGCAAGTGTTAAAACAACGGTCGAACCTGTGGAAACAAATTGCCTATATATATAATATATGACACTAGGTCAATTGTAAACTTCTGAAATAAATAAATATTCAATGAACTTATATTACAAATAGAAAAAGATTAACCAACATATTTAAATCCTTCTTAATAATATGTTTAATTAGGTCATGTTTTGATTTATTCAAATGACCTTGTACAATGACCTTTTTCAATGAAATATATGTGATTATAAATCTAGAGTTGTGTCAATGGAAATCGTACCACATCTTCCTATTTATATACATATATATATATCATTCTTTTAGTTATAAAAAAAGAACTTTATAAGATAAGTAGAATTTAAGAAGCCGAGTAAACAAAAACTTCAAAAACATCAAAACAATTAAAATTTGGAAGACGAAGATGCGATTGTGTATACGCAAAAAGCCCCCCCCCCCCAAAAAAAAAAAAAAAAAAAAAACCAAAATAATCAATATAATACATGTTCTATCTATACAGGTATACGGTTAATAAAATCATAGATGCCGATTTTGAGCGATCGAATAGATTTCTGACCTATGGCGAAAAGTCACAGATCGAAACCAATATCGAAAAGAACAATATGAAGAATTAAAACGACAAAAAGAAACAAAAAGGACCACCCTGGAAGGTGTGCGTATGGAAAAAAAGGGTTGAAACTTTCGTTGTATTTAATGAGTGTTAATTCGCTTGTTAAAAAAACCACGTAAGACATGCAAATAGAAGGAATTGTTCATGGCAGTTTTAGGCCAAGCTGATTGGTGCATATGTAAGTTCTACAAGCAGCGAAATTTACCCAATAAATTCAAACTTATAGGAATAAATAAAATAAAATTATTTTTTTACCAGTCTTCGGTGAACAAAAGTGTAAAGATGATTCAGATATATAAAAAAAATAACCATATGAACTTGAAGAACAACTGGGTGTTAATTTATGCAAAGTAAAAACCCGTTGCACGTGTCAGCTCGGCTACATATTGGAAACAAATGTCGTATACATGTATATGTGGAACTATTTAGTACTTTTAAATCTTGTATGGTCTCTAAAGGCAAATGAATACAACTAGGTCTGTGAACCTTCTAATAGGACAAAGTTTATTTTGAAATCTTCGCTCCACGAGCCAAGAAATACTTTAAATATTATTTATACAAACAAATTCTTTGAATGCCATCTAATAATACCAAACAATTCAAGTACTGTGCCAAAAACTTAGAACTGAAATAGACATAGATCATGCGGTACCGAATCTCTATCACAAATCTACACCAAGGTTGTGTGAATGATCCAAGATCATGTGAAATACTATGAAGGTTTTACCTAACTTTAAATTGTGCTTCACGATTTTGTTGCGTGCACCTTACAACTGCAAGAAAAGTTTTAAGTACTTAATAATGTTCCTTAATCACTAACTGTTTGACAGTGCATTTATTTTTCTTTGAGTTGAATATGAATGTTTATAAGCCACTAGAGGTACCACAAAAACATTTTTTCGAAATGATTTTTTTTTTATTTATAACAACTACAAATCACCAAGTACTACTAATTTCAATAAATCTTACAACTATAGACGCCATTAAAACGGTTAGGAGCGTATTTCTGTACTCTCGTTTTTCTTGAGCTGAAGTATCCAACCAGCAGCTGTAGCTGTCTAGGTAGCTTCTTGTATTACCGAGGATCCGATTTTACAAATAATGTGCTTCTACGGAAACTCATAACCATTTTTATAAAAAGCATAAAATGGCACCAAGAACGCTTACTTGTTCGGAGTATTTAACTAGCAGAGGTTTAACCGTTTAAGTATTAGGTGTAAGACGTCAAAAACAAAATTATAGGCAAAATGAAAAACTGAGGACACAAACCAAAAACAAAAATGATTCATACATACAAAATTATACACAAATACAATTAAGGATGGCATGTAAGCAAAAGTTTCGATAGTTGCATTGTTTATTTAAGAAGAGTTTGTGTTGGCTGCAAACGTATAATAAAATATTCTGTATACGGTTTTGTGACTTGCTATTCATCTTTCGTCACTTTTCTGTTTGGCCTTGGTCTTGTTGGTTTGTTTTTATTTTGGCTTCTGATGCCTTACTGAATCCCCGTTTTGAGCAATGTAAGTGCACAAAGGCCGAACGAATTATGCAGAAGTAAGAAAAACTACAATATTCCATTGCATTAATTATTTTTTTCCATTTGCAAATGTATATTAGAATTTGCATTTTCCATCTTGGATTAAGAGAATTATTATACCTTATGGTATTATCATGGTTGAACTTTTTTTAAAATGTTTATCGAAACTAGAACATAACAATTAACCACAAATATCAAACTAAAATGTAAAAAAAAGTCTTGTAGAGTTTTTTATTTCCTGACATTGCATATTTCTAAGTTCTAAGTTACTGTAATAAAAATTTGAAGACAGAATATGGCCTTCAAGAACTTAGTGTTGCCTTAAGGTATGTCTTGATTGGTTTTGTCGTTTGAATGTAGTCTGATGAACGTATATATTCTATATTTTTCAATCAATACATGTTATATGAAGATTTTATAACATATATAAGTTCAAGGAAACAATAAAAATATTTCGCTCAAATGAAAATGATATGTCTAGAAATGTTGTTGAAGGATGTATAAAAAAGGATAGAGATAGACCACTAAAATCATGACAAAAACACAAAAATCAAAGACTGAAAGACTATTACCAGTAACAAAAACAAAAACAAAGACAATACGAACCAACTCGAAATGGCATATCAAGTTGGTAAGGAAAATATTTAAATATTGAAAAGAAATGATTAACGAGGGGGGGCAAGGGGGGTCCAATAACAGTTAACAAAAAATACATTCTCACAATAACAGATAACAAAAAAGTAAAAGTCCTATAACAGCAACAGAAATAGTCAATAACAGATAACAGCATTTTTTTTCCTTCAGAATAACAGATAACAAAGATTCAAATTGGCCCATATCAGCATAACAGTTATACCCCTTGCCCCCCCCCCCCCCCCCCCCATTAACTGTAAGTATACGATTTGTTTTACGTTAGACATTATCTTTAGAGAAAGTATTTTACTGTTTTAACACATTTCCCAATTCGCCATGTTTATTAGGTATTATATTTTGTTTACTATTACTTCATAACTTACACGAAGGACTGAAACCCCATGAGTATCATTTGCTTTGTGGCTCGGGTCATGTTTCATTTCCGTAAATTTTGAGCTTCTGAACTAATACATTCTGTAACGTCGACAAATTAATGCAAAGTTAAAGTCTTGGCTTTTTTTTTTACCTTAAGTTATGTGCGGATATATTAAATCTAAATCTCGTTTAGTTATATATCTTCTCATTACTTTTCATACATATAACTTAACTTGCTTTTAATTATGTACACGAGCACATGTTTCGTTTAACATGACCCGCCAGTGTTCCTCGAATCAACCCTGTTTGAAAGCCAACTTAAAGACCAACAGTAACCGAAAAATCAGATTATTTTTTTGCAAAATACGACAAACTTGTGGAAGAAAAACCTAAATGCGTTTTGAATATTACCTATTATTTAAGGACAGCCATTCATCATACCTTGAAATGCTACACAACAATAGTGTAGATATGCTTTTAAATGGGAATCTCATGTTTCGTGAAAAAGAAAATGATGTGTTACAAGTTATACATCTTAGCTATAGGTTAGTATGTCAGAGAAAAAGCTCACTAACACTGTAACACAGATATTCCTGTTATATATTCAGGTCACCAGGTAATGTCTGTCATTTGATTTGAAATTCAAATTTATAAGACTTTTTCTATAAAATTGTGGTTTTATTTAGGTTTTACGATGCGTTCTTATGCAACAAAAACGATAAAATTTCACTTTCTAATGTAAAATAAGATGTGGTAAAACTGCAAAGGTAGAAAGCTTCATTTTTTTTATTTGGTGATACTTTACAAATCCTTGGTGATACAAACTTTCATTTACGTATCATTTCATGTCTTTCCTGATTACCCCATGAATCTATATATATGTCGTCCAGTAGTCCGTGCTTAGATACTGGTCATCTTTCATTCTTGTACATTTCTATTCAAAAATAATTTGCTGATTCTTAATTTCTGAAAGTTAAAATGAAACTTTAAAAAAAAAAAAATCTTACAAAATCATGTTCCTGTATTATATGTTTTGAATAATAATAAATACATATCTCTTTCGTCAAAAAGAAAGAATGGTGTCACAAGTTATCCAGATGGAAAACCCATGACCCACAAAAGATAAAGGATTATGCCTTTATTGGAACATTGACCATCGACGGTATATTTGCTACTTCAAGTTGACCTTATGAGATTAGTAATATACATTTAGATATGTTGGAAGCTTTTATAAGTGTTGTTATTCGTTATTTGTGAAGGTGGACACATGAAGGTAGATGGAAAGAAACCAATAATATAATACGACTTTAATTCTGTCTTTGAATAACTGTCCATGTGACATACATGACGAACAATTGTGTGGATTTTTTTATGAGCGTCAATAGTAAAAAAAGGCATACTAACACAGACTCCTGCACTGACTCCTGTTTCATTCATATCTTCTTATTTGTTGGTCCATATAATAACGCTGTAAATTCGATACTTTATAGATATAGGAAGATGTGGTGTGAGTGCCAATGAGACAACTCTCCATCCAAATAACAATTTAAAAATTAAACCATTATAGGTTAAAGTACGGCCTTCAACACGGAGCCTTGGCTCACACCGAACAACAAGCTATAAAGGGCCCCAAAATTACTAGTGTAAAACCATTCAAACGGGAAAACCAACGGTCTAATCTATATAAACAAAACGAGAAACGAGAAACACGTATATATTACATAAACAAACGACAACTACTGTACATCAGATTCCTGACTTAGGACAGGTGCAAACATTTGCAGCGGGATTAAACGTTTTAATGGGCCCAAACCTTCTCCCTTTTTCTGAAACAATAGCATAACATCACAACATATAAAAACATACGATAAAATATCAATTAGCAGACTTAACTCAATCAAAAAACGTATGATTACACAAAGAACGAATAAATTTGATCTGCGATATCTGAATACAAATGCACAGTTAATTAAATATTAGAGACAAACAGTCATGACCAAAAGGCTATCAAATAAATTGCTTATAAGAGACGCCTAAATCTGGTTATAAAAAACTAATGTCATGCTATAGGTTGAATTATTATCTGTGTAAAAGAGTTTAACAACCAAAAGACTATTTGGTGTGGTATACAATATGGATAGTGGGTCCCTCCATTCTATATTCTTCAATTTTTAAGTTAACTTCCTGTATATAAATTATACTCATACTTTATGCCTATTATCCTTTATGCTTTATAATTTTGACCCATTCTTTTTTATGAAGTATCAGCCTATAACTATCTATTTTGTTAACTCCATCAAGACCATTAAATAAGTAAAAGTCTACGTTGTAACATCATCTTTATGTCCTTTCAGTACACGATAAACAGACAGGTATTACACTATACCATTGTACACAAAATATATTTACTGCGTCATTATTTTTTTTCATAACACAATGCCATGTCTAAATAATCATTATTATAATACCAAAACTTTTTGAAAAGTGTTGTAACAGTACTTTTCGATTGAATGATTATTGATTGCTTTACGTCCAATGGCAAATATTTCAGACTTATTCGGGACGATAACACGATTGGAAAAAACACGAACTGTATCAGTCGACAATGGCTTCTACAACTGAATAAATTTAAACTATGTATGGTTCTTTTTTTTGTCCTCATTCCATTTTGACTTGTTACACCAAACCATCGTTACTAGCCTAAACCAACTTTTGGAGTGATACTCGTACATATCGCTCCTCAATTAGGTGCCCGGTCCCCTGTCCCCCTTAAATCGCTTAATTCTGAATTTTATCTTTCATCTGTTACAGTTGTCTAGAATTAATGTTCCTTTTTAGAGTTTGATTTGTTAACCTTTTACGCATATATATGTGGTATGATTGCGTTTGAGTCCTCTATCCATCTTTTAAGACTTTTTGATTCGAGCATCACTGATGAGTCTTTAACCGCCAAAACTGAATTATTTTGCTGCATAAGGCCAAATTGTAATGTAATCGAGAATTTTATGCCATAGAATTTCAAGTTATATAAAATAAAAAAGTGAGGTATGATTGCCATGAGACAACAACATGTTATGGAAGGATTAGTAGTGTAGTCTAGCACAATATTAATATCATTCATTAAACACTAGATTTATTTTCTAATTACTTTTTCGTCATACATTTAAAATATAATTGCAAAAAAATACAATGTACTAGTTTTAGTCGACCCTAATTTCGTAACTTAAAAAAAAATTGAATTAGCAAAAGCACGATTGGTCAAGGAATAAAGATTGATTAGAAAATGATAAATCAAAATTTGGCCATATACAAAAGAAATATGATGCTCCTGATAAATTGTAACCTTTCAAGTGTTTTAAGTTCAGTGGCAAATATTGCATATTGCATGCTATTCAGAACAAGAACACATGCACAATAAATACTGTAGGGAGATCCTGTAATATAGACCGTCTTGAAATCATTTCGGGGAAACTTGGACTGTCATTGGAATGAGGGTATATCAGAAAGAAACAGAAATTTCAGCATAAATAATCATGTTCCATATTAAAAACAGTTGCATCTAGTGTTTAATTTGTATTAATTTTGAACAAAATGTGTCTTGGATCATCAAAGTATGTCGCCAATGTCGGTAAGGTATGTAGAATTGAGATGAGATTCTGTTTGTGCTGCCTTCGGTAATTTTTGCACGTATCTATACAGACAAAATTTTATCGGAAGTTATACGCAGATTTAACAAGTTTGACACTTTTCCGATATAACATGACAAGCAAATTTGATTTAATGAATTTCGTTATCACTGGTTACTTTGATTGGTTCGTGTTGTTTGCTTAATGTCCAGTAGCAAATATTTCATGTATGTTAAAGAATTGTTTCGTTATTGTCCAACATGAAATTCAAGTTTTATTTTTTTTTAAACGGGTCGGTTACGTTTATGAAAATGACCAATAAAGTTAAATTTTGTATGCTGGTAGATTTTTATTTGAATCAATCTAATTAAAATATAGATCTCTGATTTTGTGATACTACATTCATATGGCAGTATATATAACGAAAGCAGAGATCTATATTTTATTTAGATTCAATTTAAATGTAAAGCCCAGCCGAAGTTACCGAGTAACAGCATCGGAAATACACACATAGTTGCTAGTTGCATTACATGATGTATAATATTTACAATAATATTCAAAATACAAAAAAGAAAACATAAACCAAGGCTTTATATATTTTAAATCTCACTGCATAAATCCTTAGATCGACCAAGAAATTCATTTTAAAAGTGTTTCAAAAGGTTCAACGAAATAAATGACTTCTGAAAAATGATAGGCAACAAGGAAGCAATATTTAAAGTGTATATAACAATTGATTCGCTGTGACCGAATATCTTAACAGTGGGATTTTCAAGTGAATCAATTAAATTTAAACCGGTAGTAAGTCTGTGACCGAATATTTTTAAAGATAGTCAAGAAAGATGCTCTTGTAACTAAGTTTAGTGAGTTCATTTTATATTTGATATTTTCAGTTTTAATGACGATTGATAAGTAAACTTATTTTTTTGTTTTATGTATATACTTTTTGTTCATATTAATTTTTGCTTGATCCATATGGGTATTTTTTGCAAATACAATTATTATAAAATTTAATGTATCTTTATTAAAATACATTTTTGAATACTTTAACGAGGTATATAACGAAGATAACATGTACCATCTTTGAAACTGATGCTTAATTTGATTAATTTTGACGAACTTGAAGGTAGCTAAAATAACAGATTCTGTATCCTTTTTAGGTCATAAGTAAATTTTTATTATTTTGACGAGGGTTGATAACATAATATCCACTTTACAAAAAATGATAAATTTTGACTTATTTTGAATGAGGATTGAAATACGATAAATATTACCCACTTGACGGTCTATAGAAATGAGGAATTTACCTTAAATTAGTTTATTGGTCATCGATAAGAATTAAAGCCAAAGTTATGGAATGTATCCAACTAAATCAATAATCGCACATTCAATAGACAGATTAACATAGTGTTGTACAATGTTGGAATTCTTATGAATGAACCTTGTAATTGCTTCAGGCCATTACTATTTTACACTTAGGTGATTTTTGCCACGCCCGTAATCGCATATAAGGAAATTTCTACTTCCGATATCATCATAATGAATGGCATTAGACATTTTTGGTGACACCCTCGGGACCAAGTAGCCAATAGTATGGCCAGTAAATTCACACCAATTTAAGCGTGACATATTTCAGGCACGTGGGCGCAATGAGTGACGTCACCAAGAAGGCAATTCTGATATAAAATTCGTATTGTTGGAACAAGTGATTATAAAACTTATTGAGAGTCTGAACATACATACTAATATTAAATTTACAGTGTAAAAAATCAGAACTTACTTTTATATTGGAATTTTGGATTTTTTCTAGAAAGAAACTAAAGGAATAATATTAAACTAGAAATAAGTGATCTCTGTAAATTAAGGTAAGTTAATATTACTATTTGAATATTAATTGAAGATGATGCAATCTTGCGTTAGGTATTTTGAATACGCAAAAGTCCAATTTTTCGAATTGACTTTTATAAATATCTTAATTAGTTTGAAGTATTTGAAAGGATAAAACTTTAAAAAAAAATACACTATGTTATCATAATACATTTTTTTAATAAATCACATTGCTATACAAAGAAAAATTGAATGATAACTGTTATGTTATATGAAGTGTTGTATTATTGCCTATGCTTCTTGACAAGATGTTGAAGTCAGCTAAAAAAAAACAACACGTGGTTCTGGAATATTCCTCAAGTTCGGTCGAAGCTAAAAGTTGGAAATCCAAAAATAGCAATCTTTTGAGAGCATAAAAATCTTAAAGAGCTTATACAGAAGGGCTAATTTTGATAAAAGTAAAAGTATAAATTGGACATTGCCGATATTGTATTAAACTTCATTTAAATTGTTTTTTCGATTAAATGTTTAAAATGGTTTTTAGACATAACATGCTCAGATATGGATACAAAAGCTAGCAGCCGAAGCTCAGCACATATTTCCGAACGATGAATGTATGGATCCATCAAACGAAGGCCATACTATAGTAGACAATATCAGAAATACAAAAACTAGTCCAAAAGAATTGAGAAATTTCTACATATTGGTAAAAAGAGATATATACCCAAAAGGCTATGATAAACATAAAGTAAATTTTAGAAATTCAATGCCTGTTTGAGTTAATACTTACAAATATACGTGTAAAAAAAGTTTATCGTAGAATGTATAAACATACTAAATTAAAATTCTTTTCTTTTATTTATTTCAGATTATATAGATAGCTATTTTTCAATGGGAATCTCTACAACAGTAATAAGGATTTTGATTTCCTTTCTTTTTTGCTCAACACTATCATTCGGACGATATTTGGTAAGTAGATAAAACTGTATTTATCGTTTAAAAATTTATTTTCAGATATTTTACGTTTGACATTCATTTTTTTTAATAATGGAATTTTTAAAGGTAAAACATCAAATATATAATTTTGAGATTTTTCGTTATATTGTAGTATTTTTTGTTTTAATTTTTATAGTAGTGACAAAAGTCATTCATCACGTCCGCATTGTACTTTTTCTAGGTATGCCCATAATTCACTGTCTTAACCACTCCTTATTTGACGATATTTGACCTACTAGTATATTTGTGTTATTTAACCTGATGGGAACTGTTCCAAGTGGGTAATGTGTACTTGTTTGACCTGACATTTTTCTTCTCTTTCAGAGTAATGACAATCTATTTCGGGAAGTAAAACGGCTGGCAAAAGGTAAGATAATACAACTATTTTCTTGCTTTTGAAGTTATTGAATTGTTGATAACAATATCGTCTGGAGATTAAATTGAAAGTTTTAAACGCATTTATTTGTACTTTTAAATGGTAAGACGCTTTGAGTCATTAAAAATTAAACGATCTTTTCCGAAAGTTTACTCGAATGATTTTTCATGAAAATAATTTTTATTCAACAAAAAAAGTTCTTCATTATTCACATTGTTCTTTTTCAATTACAGAAAAGCGAACGACCGAAGACAATAAATTATTTTTCAAGACTGGCGAAGACTTGCCTAGCGAAACGATAGGAACAGCACACGAAGACATTGTATTGGAATGTCAAGCTGGCGGGAAACCAGCAGCATCCATTCACTGGCTGAAGAATGGTATAAGAATACAACAGGTAATTATAATATACTAGTATTTAATGAGTTATTAATATTTCTAAATTATTAATTCAATCTGGGAAGATTAGACTTAAGCTTTTTTAACTTTTGATTTTTTTTACATTTCGATCGATTATCTTGCATTTACATACCTTAGAATTAAGCTGTTTCAAAAACCATTTGTTAATTTCAGAAGCTCAGTTTTTGGACTCCAGAATTTAATTCATTTTCAGAGAAAATTTGAACCACTTGATTCCTCTATGATTTTTTAAATGATCCTTTTTATTATTCCAGGGTCCATCAAGAGATTATAAAAACGACGAATTATTTGTTGAGGAAATATTAAACGAGAAAAGAGGAGCTTTAATAGGACTTGGTTTTACTAAATCAAAGTTATATTTGGACTGTCTATCTCCCGAGGACGAAGGGGAGTACTCATGTGTAGCTGAAACAGCAACCCAGAGAATTGTCCAAACAACACAAGTTTCAGTCGGTAAGTACACAAGCTACTGTTTTTTCTACTAAAAGATGCAAACAATTATCGTTATGATTTAAAGGAAGATCGCTTCATATAAAATTGTAATGTGATTTATAAATTAATCGCCTATTCAACAAATTATTCGATTATTCAACAAATTTATCGGCTACTCATCAAATCATGGACTCTTCGACAAATTATTGGACTTTTCAACGACTCTCCTATTGATAACAATGATTTGATATTACTGTTGTTAATAAACCTTATACTTTTATTTCAGTTGGCCAATTTGAATCCAAAGCTCACGAAAAATGTATCGTAAAGAAATCAATTCATTGTAAGTATATATTATATACGGTATATTATGTTTTTGAATTTTTTAATGCAAAAATGTAAAACATATATATTAAAAAAAACATTTCCATGACTCTTTGCATTCGTTTCTTTTTTTACCGTTCCTTCTATACTTATAATAAAAAAATATACCACAATATTTGATACCAGTAAAATCATTTCAGCTTTAAACATGCAGTTTATTTATGTTTGATTCTTTCCATTGTAGCTGCTTCTGCAAGAATTTTTCTATGGACAAGCCATAGAGTAGAAATAAGTGGTGCCTCTGTCCAGCTAATGTGCAGAGTAGAAGGTAGTCCATCCCCTGTGGTATCATGGGTTACACCCAGAGGAAAAGAAATTTCACATCCTACAGAAAAATATGAGGTAAGTTTATTTATATTTTAGAATAAAAAATAAGAAATGTCTTTTTTTTTTTAATTTTCGGCTGTTTTTTAAACTCGTATTTTGAGCCGAATTTTATGAAGTAGTTTTTGTTATTTTCTCTATTGTTTATGTCTAGCTTTCCATTTAAACTCATCAGTGGTTTATTTTTTATGTTAAGACCTTATTGCTAATTCATTCCGAAATTTTTATATATTTAGTATCAAATTTCAAATTTCTAGTATATTTTTATATATTTAGGGAAAAAAACAACATTAAAATTCTTGTTTTTATAGTTTAGTAGATAAGTAGTAGTTTGACATTCAATTTACGTTAACATTCATATCAGATTTTCTTTTTATATTCGCTTTTATAGTCATAGATTGTTAAATGACACGTCTTTTTATGATTCAGGTGCTAAGTAATGGAGATTTATTGATACGGAACATTTCGTGGAAAGACATGGGATCATATACTTGTTCATGTACTAATGATGCTGGCGTTGACGAAATATCAACCTTCCTTTATCCAGTAAGTATCTAATTATTAGCGTATAATCTTCTGATTGTTAAAAAAACTACTGAATAAGATATTAAGATGACAAGATGCAAATGCGCTTTTTCTAACAGAATTGAGACGAAATACGTTAAAAACACAACATCATAACAACCAAACTTCTTATTAATTAATGATTAAAAATGTTATCAAGAAAACACATTTAAATGATCTACTCAGAACTCACTTCATTCTTGTCAAGTATTGTAAAACACGCATAAAACACACAGAACATCATCAAACAACGCATTAACTTAAGTCGTTTAAATCAAATGAAGATCAACACACAGATAATAGTCCTTAAATAAGGCAACAGTAGTTTACCACTGATCAAAAGTAATAAATCGATTAAGCGAAAACAAATCTGGTTACAAATCAAAACAGAAGGAAACAAACAAAGTATTAAGCGAAAACAACAGTATTTTATAGTATGCACTTAACAAAAACTTTATCAACAGAGTTTTAAACTGTAGCAAAAAAAATATAAATTAGTTTGTCAAGATTGTTGCAAATGATATCATACTATACTTTCACTATCTCGTGTAATACTAAATTATTTCGTCTTTCCTTTTCAGACAAGAAGGAGATCGTAACACTAACCTGTAAAGGCATGATACAGAATTCCAGCCATTTTACTGTCTCTTACAATTTCATTCCGAAAGCTTAACAATCTGGTTCCTTTAAGAGACTTTAATCTTGCCAGAGAGATCCATGAACCAGTCCCAACATTTGTTGTTGGTTGTTGTTGAATATGTGCAATGGTTATATTGTTGTGTTCTCTGTTAAAACTTTACAATTGTTGAAGAATTTGTCTCATATATTATTTTTAATGCATTTTGCGTTCCGATTAATTCGGATAGTCCACGATATTAACTATTCACCTTCATTTTAATCAAATTGTTTTCTTTCTTATTTCTTGAAATAGTCAAGAGTGCATGCAAGAGTATAAATTGGAATGTTGAGTGTGGTATATTAGTAGTGAGCAACAAAATACACATATCTGTGAGAAAAAGTCTTTTCTGAACAATTTTATGTTTTAAACTAGAATCCTTTATAGTGAACAAAACCTCCTTTTCAAATGTCGTCTGCTATTGATGCATGGCGTATTTATTTCCTGAGTACTTTATCCATGACGTCATCAAAACATATCATTGTGAATCATTATTTATTTATAATTGTTCATTCTGTGCCATTTTTATTGTAAAATAGTCATCCTATTTATTTATTTGTTTTATTTATTGAGATTATTTATTGAATATGACATAATGTGTAATATTGTGCTCAAAATTGACAAATGCCTTTAATAAATCCAGATGATTTTCTGTATGTGTTGTATAATTTATCGTCCTGTCTTATCGTGATCGAATTAGCCATTTTGCCATTTCCTTGGAGATTAATGTAAATGGATCGGTTGATGATCATTTTGTAAGACCGTTCTTGTTTCATAAACGCAGACAAATCTACTATCAATTCATAAAAGAAACGGTCATAAACCTATGTCGAGTTAACTCATTAGTTACAATACCTCATCATCTAAAGGGTTAAATGAAATATTAATGATAATTGCTTATTTGATGGAATATTACTGTTGCTGAAGACCAGATAAATATCAATAAGTCATTTCCAATCGTTTTGAATATCCACAAATTGGATATATTGGTAATTATCTAAATGGTCATAATTTGGAACTATTCAACAAACAAATGACGAACAGTGTAAGGTATAAACTTATTGTTGTAATAAGCTGAGCGATATTGGTAAATAATAATGGAAATCGTGTTTCAAATTTCCTGAGCTCATTTTTTTTCATTTTATATTTGATTCACAAAATCAGAAGGATATTCAAGAGAGGCGAAAGATACCAAAGCGATTAATAAAAAAAAAAACCCATCATGAGTCGAAAACAAATTGAGTGTCATGGAAAAAACCCACCCCAAAACCCAACCGAATTTAAAGTCAAACGACCAAATTTAAAGACAAACAACCGTATACAGAACACAACATAGAAAACTAAAAACTGAGAACTTAAAACCCTTTAAAAGAAGGGATAAATTCAGTTACACAGGAAGAGTTAGCAGCAGCGTCTTGCGGTATTGATACATTTCTACTTATATTTTGTATGTTAATATATAATTTGGCATTGAATATGGCCATGTTGTCGTGTGAAAGCAAATCGTCGAAGATGGGTTTACCTATCTACACCCCTGTTCGTTGCTCTATTAGAATTACATCATTCAAAGAGACGTGTTCACTCATGTTGATTTGGATCCAATTCATCAGTTATTGTTCGTCTGATTTACATGCTCTATATATCTTACAATAATACTTTAACGATGGCTGATGCACGTATACATTGTAACAGCAGAGTCAGACCATGTAGACAAACCCACTTTAGCTTCTTTTAGATGTTGTCATTTTAATGTTATATTTAATATTGCCATAAAAGCGGGAGGTTTGACTGGCCACAATATAAGGTTCAACCCATCATATGTTTTCTTTAAATGGCATGTACCAAGTCATGAAAATTGCCATTGTCATACCGGTATTATAGTTCGTTTCTGTGTGTGTTGTATTTTAGTGTTGTGTTTCTGTTGTGGCGTTGTTCTATCTGATGTTTTCCCCTCAGTTTAAGTTTGTAACTTGATTTTTTTTCTCAATCGATTTATGAATTTCGAACAGTGGTATACTACTGTTGCCTTTATTAAGATGTTTTTTATTCTTATTGTTTTCATCAATCATGTCTATATACATGTAGTATAAATATAAACGTGAAGACAATCGAATAACAGAAATAACAGACGTCAATAGGACATCGTTATTGGTATTACCCTATATTGTTATTACCATATGTTAAAGCCTTAATCGTCTCAAGTCTAGACATTTGCATAAATTAACAAATACTACAAAAGATCGGCCATCAACACTAAATTCCCTAAAGAACAACAATTTTTAAATATAAATGATTGTTAAATCTCATCAATCGATTTTGAAGACAGCTTAAAGCAATCACTACAAAAGAGGGGCAAAAGATACCAGAGGGAGAGTCGTCGAACTCTAAATCGAAAATAAACTGACAACGTCATGGCTAAAATAGAAAAAAGACAAACAAACAATTAATACTACAAAAGACACAACATAGAAAACCAAAGGCTAAGCAACATGAACCCCAACAAAAACTGGAGGTGATCTCAGTTGCTCCGGAAGGGTAAGCAGATCCTGTTCCACATGTGGCACCCGTCGTGTTGCTTATGTTATTTCAAACTTATGGATCACATTACCTCAAAAAGAACTGAGACTAATGACAGGGTAAGCATCTTCTGCTATGCCGGCATCACCTGCAAGTGAATCAAAATGAAATCAAGGTGGGAAAGACGGTATGCTACTTTTGGGAAATTGACAATTGGATTGGAAATTAGTAATATATTCTTGCTTGAAGTAGTCCTTCTGTTCAAGCCTAATGAACATAATTTGTTAATATAGAAATATTGTCATGCGCTGTAATATCGACATTTTAGCTTCCGATTACCCTTCACCTTACAATATAACAACGTCATGAACAGTGCCAGAAGTCACGATCTGTTATCATAAGTAATATAACAAAAGTACCGAACTCCAAGATAAATTCTAAACGGAAAATCCATAATCAAATTGCAAAAATAAAAGTTAAAACAGATAAAAAGAATTGATAACAAATTTCAAATGTATTGTATTAAATTTTGTTGTAGAACAAATCTAGTCCTACAAATACAATCTTTATATTTGTTGGATATATGAAAATGAAAGTCAAATCACAAAAATATTGAACTGAAAATGGTAAATCCTTCACCAAAGCGCAAAATCAAAAGTTAAAGCACATCAAACGAATAAATAACAACTTTCATATATTCCTGACTATGAACATGCATTTTTTTTATGCAAAACATAGTGGATTGAACCTGGTTTTATAGCGCTTAACCTCTCACTTGTATGACAGTCGCATCAAATTTCATTATATTGACAACGATGCGTGAACAAAACAGACATCACAGGGAAAATGGTCAAAAAAGGGTACAGCAGGCATCACCGTGTCGCAATTTCAATCAGAATAAAAACAAACAAATATTTAACAAAGAAGCACATAATAGCATTTATCAAATTTGACAACCATATTAATTGCTTACTTATTTTTCTATTTCATTTAAGTATCTTAAAATCAACCCATAAATGATTGCAATATTTCAAGTCCTACTGAATGGCTAGATTAACATCAACTCTGATGTAGAATCGCTTGAGTTATATAGCAATTAAACACTGTCAAGTAACTGCAATTAAGTAAATACAATCATCATAGATACCAGGATTAAATTTTGTATTAGATTTATCATATATACCAGGATTAATTTTGGATATACGCCCGACTCGCGTTTCGTCTACAAAAGTAAACACATTTTAATAAGTAAATCTAGTATTTATTTTTAAGAAATTTATGATATCTTCCCGTTTGACCACCACAATTTCAAAATGAATATGTATGCAATCGAAAAAATAATAATCAGGAAATAGACGTCTTTTACCGCATAGAGTCGAAAGAACATGTTATTAGCTTTCAGTTAGTGTACCAAAAAATTACACGCGTTTTATCGACAAAAATCCCATTAGTTACACTCCAGTAAAAAACTTAAAATCCCGAACAAGGTATCCAGTTGAAAGGCATGACGAATCAAAATTGGAAGGTTTTCCCCTAATTCAGCTACGGTAATTATTATCTAGATAAAAATGCTTAGTATTTTGATCAGTTTGAAATTTTGTATTAATTAACAGTTTGTTAATAAAAATTATCATATTAATGATAAATCCCATCAACACAGAAGTGCTGACCACATGCCTTGTAATACTAGTACTCTTCGTGAAAATACTTCACCAGCAGTGGCATCGACCCAATGGTCGTTAAAAAACTCACCAAAGATACAAGGTTTATAACTATGAAAATGAACATTGTCAACTTTGTTAAAAATAGAAACTAAACAGTTTTATACTTGCTTATAGTTATCAAAGGTACCAGGATTATAATTTAGTACGCCAGACGCGCGTTTCGTCTACATAAGACTCATCAGTGATGCTCAAATCAAAAATATTTATAAACCCAAACAAGTACAAAGTTGAAGAGCATTGAGGATTCAAAATTCCAAAAAGTTGTGCCAAATACGGCTAAGGTAATCTATGCCTGGGATAAGAAAATCCTTAGTTTTTCAAAAAGTTTAAAGTTTTATATACAGGAAATTTATAAAAATGACCACATTATTGATATTCATGTCAACACCGAAGTGTTGACTACTGGGCTGGTGATACCCTCGGAGACGAAACGTCCACCAGCAGTGGCATCGACCCAGTGGTGTTAATAGTTATCAAATGTACCAGGATTTAAAATCGTGGAAAATGCTGTTAAAAAAGATACAGATGATATTGTTCATGATTTGTTTGAATGTTTTTTCTAAGTTTAAGTTTTATTTCTCATGATTGATTGACTTTTCGGTTAAAATCTTTTTAAACTATTTTTTATGCTTCCCATTGTATAAGTTTGCAATTTTCCTCAAATATATCACAAAATGTTGGTAAATATCCGCCATAGAAAGTTTCAACGACTTTTTATTTATAGAATAAGGCCGGTAAGATATTGTCCTCAAACTGACATAACATTTGTCAATCTACAACCAAGAGAGGCAACTTTAAATCTTCTGAATGAAGTATTATTTGTTTTATCGTTCAATATTTTTAACGTCTGCGATAGCAACACATATTAGTTCGTACTTTGACTTGTGATGTTCGACAAAATTCACTTCAAATCACAGGCAAATTTCACTCACACCAGTTTCACGTGAATCTGACGTAAAATTCACATGAATTTCACCTAAAAAAACTTATACGTGAAACTCACGTGAAATCAGATTTTGTGAGTTTCACGTGAATCTCATGTGAAACTCATGTGAATTTCACCTAAAAATCACGTTAATTTTTTTCATGTGAAATTCACATGAACTTTTAAAATAGAGTAATTCAAATAACATCTAAATTTTCAAATTTAATTTAAATCATGAAAAATATCATTTTTTGTTGTTGTAAATTTCAAGTGAAATTCTTGTGAAAATGTTCACATCAGATTCATGTGAATGTCAATTCACTTGAAATTCACATGGAAATTTTCATGTGAGATTCATGTGAAATTCGTGTGAGCAAATTTTGCATGTGTACGCAATGAAATGAACTGATGCTACAACATAACTGTTTATTCATAAATGTATAAAAGAAACGAAAAATCAAATGAAATTACTGGATGTTTACACAGACCACAGTTGATATTACTAGTACCATTTCAGACGTAATGAATTATATATAAAAAATATTACTCACATTAAATATATTCGACCATAGCTCTAATTAATTTGAACTTTTATTTTACCTAAACAACACCTATATAGTTAAGATATTTCCCAACAGAAAGATGTAACAAATGAAAAAAAAACACCATTTAACATTGCATCCATTCAATCGTTCCTAAATTCTTTAACATAAAAAAAATGATTTTCAGACTGCCCATGTTGTCCGTTGAGTATTGCACGAAGGAAAATCTACATAAAATGGGGATCACATGTTTCAGTAGGATCTTCTTACCATTCCGGCAAACACAATATCACACTCAGTTTTTGGTTGGGTTTATATTGCTAAGTCTTTAGTTTGCTATGCTTCGTTTTGTGTAATGTTGTTTGTCTATATGCCTCTTGTCTTGTGTAGCCATGGCCTTGTCAGTTACTTTTCCACTTATGTGTACCTTTCGCCTATCTCCTTCAAAACGCAAGATGATTCAAAAGCTTTAAGGTGGTATGGGAGTCTAAAATAAAAATGATAGAATTAGTTCATACTTTGTCAAAATGTAGTATCTATTGATACATGCTCAAAAATATTTTGAAAATGATAGGTCACCGCGCATTTTCTCAAGCTACAGGTTGTGACAAAATGACAAATTTTGTATGGATTATACAGGAAGACACAACATTTTGTGAATAAAAACTAAACAAAATGATAGAATTGTAAAATAAATTTGGAAAAGATTGCTTTAAGACGATGCTTTGAGAAAATCAAAAGAAAAGATAGGGTCACCGTACGTTTTTTCCGGCTAAAAGACAAATATGAAAATGTCATGTAGAGTCCTTCAGAAAATGCACTGTTTTAGAGTTACCTCCCCTTTAATTGCCAATTTGAAAATATTCAAAAACAACCAAAATTAATCTAAACTTGTAAAAATATTAATATTTCTAGGTTATATTCTTATAAATTGGTTCTTTTAAATGAAAATTCACATTAAATATCTGCATTTCTGCATCAAATTTTGCTAACTTGATAGAAACTATGGACCTTAGATTCTCTGTTTTTACAATCCAAGATGGCGGAAGACACCCATACCATCTTAAATGAATAAAAAAGTTCATCCAATAATAAGATCATATTGCACCAAATTTTCAAATACTTTTTTTACAGGATGCTGTGGATACTCTAAACATAGTAAATTTGTTATTCGTCCAGATGGTGAAGTCTCTCAATGTATCATTTCCAATTTAAATAAAAGAATTAAAAGAAAATGTTATAGTATTCTTTGCCATTCTAATTTTTCAATATAAGGGAAATTCGTGTGACTTTCAAACATATATATAATTAGCTTTAGATCCAGGTTTAATACAATTAAACAATGCTCTTCAACTTTGTACTTGTGTGGCTTTATAAATATTTCGATTTGATATGATGAGTCTTATAGAGACGAAACGCGGTTCTGGCGTACTAAATTATAATCCTGGTACCTTTGATAACTATTTACTCTGCTGGGTCGATGTCACTGCTGGTGGACATTACGTCCCCGAGGGTATCACCAGCCCAGTAGTCAACACTTCGGTGTTGACATGAATATCAATAATGTGGTCATTTTTATAAATTTCCTGTATATAAAACTTTAAACTTTTTGAAAAACTAAGGATTTTCTTATCCCAGGCATAGATTACCTTAGCCGTATTTGGCACAACTTTAGAATTTTGGATTATTAATGCTCTTCAACTTTGTACTTGTTTGGCTTTATAAATATTTTGATATGAGCGTCACTGATGAGTCTTATGTAGACGAAACGCGCGTCTGGCGTATTACATTATAATCCTGGTAACTTAGATAACTATCTATACACCATTTTCTACATAGTAAGATCCTGTACCACGTCGGGAATATGACAATTGTTGTCCATTTGTTTGATGTGTATGAACTTTTGATTGTGCTATTTGAGTTGAAGCGTTTCGTTTTGAATTTTATCGGAGTTCGGTATTTTTGCTATTTAAATTTGTTCTACATTTATTTGTTATTTTACTTTGTTCTACATTTATTTGTTATTTTACTTTGTTCTACTTGTATCTGCTATCTATTGAAGAAGTGTTTAAAGTATTGTACAATGCACATTTTTTTTGGCTTCTTTATCAGATTTATTTGTATGTTTGTTTGAATTTTTTCAATTGTTTAAATCAATTGTGTTGTAGTTCTATTATGTATGTTTGTGTGAATTGTTTTAGTCAGTCGAGTTGTATATCTTTAATGTATGTTTGCACAGTTTTGGGTTCCGGGTCCCAAGTATTTGCATGTAAACTAATTGTCTGTGTGGGTGGCTTACAAAATGTTATCAATATAAAATATAAAATCAGTTGGTTCTATGAATCCTGTTATTCTTCTTTTCCTCTTTGGTAATATAAACACTCTCCTGAAATTTATTGCAATATGCAAATGAATTTTATGAAAAGCAAAGATTGCCATAGCAGTCAAATCTTTCGGATTTGTTGGTCCTGATACTCTCCAACTTCGTACTTTATTCTGCCTGTTTAACCTTTATGATTCGAGTGTCATTTATGAGTCTTTTGCAGACGAAACGGGCGTCTGTCGTGCAATATTTTAATCCTTTATTTGAAAGACACATACTGTAAGCTATATTACTACATGAGGAAATCAGGTCTTCATATTTATACTGCAACTAGTTGTGTTTATTTCCTAAATATAGTAGCACAGCTACAATGTATATTTTTTGCAATGTCAATTTCATCATGGAACACTTTTTCCACAGTCAGGGGTTCATTAAGGGATGAAAATAAGTTTGAAATCTGTGTTACAATTCAAATAGCTATGCACATATCTATTTAAGTTGCAGTATAAAACAATATTAGGTCAATGTCAGAAAAATATCAACTTTCTTGTACTCGGCGCAAAACTGGGGAAGTGCTCTATAGAACATCACCATTCCCCAGTTTCTCAGTCTTATGCAAAAAAAGTTGATATCTTTCTGACATTGACCTAAATTGTATATGTATTCTTATCATAATTATCACATTTGTCCTTGTATCAAAAACCGAACTGTCCTTGACTACCAATAGACAAGTATAGAATTATACATTAAGTAGATTCAAGGTCTCGAACGTCCTTTTTGTCTTTTATTGCCATATGTTGAATATATGATCTTCAAAGCTATTGTCATTCAGAGCAGTAAATTTGGTATTTGGAATTAAAAGACTGGATTAAAAGCTTTAATGGGATTTTCATAATCGTCATTAACTGCTTTAGGCTTCATAAGAATACAAAAAAATAATAATAAAGAAATAAATTAGGTACTACACGCGGCAAAAATCAATGTAAAAAAACAAGCCCAAATCTAAAATTGTACACTACATCAGCCATTTAAAAGAAAGCAAACACAGATATTACAGCTAACAGAACTAAATTGTTTTGAAGATATTTTCTAGATTGTACTTTCGAACCTTTTATTCATTCATTATTCATTCTTCAAAAAAATTGTTTGTCTGTGAGAAAGTCTATTTGTTTTTGAATCTGTATACTTCCTTTTTCATGTGAAATTGTGTTTAGAGAGTATATCACAGATGTTCTGGAACCATTCATAACTGCTACTACAAGAGATACGTTAAAATGTTTGAAAAAAATATTTGAGCAGGATTTAGAGTCACAGAAAATATCATCTTTGGCATGCAATTATTGGTTTGAACATTTCAAAGAAAGTATTGTAACACTTCATTTCGAATTGCTTAGTTGAGATGTCACATTAATTTTCCTTAAGTACTAAACTGAGTTAAGAATATAAAAAATATAGTGAAAATTGAAAAATATAGGAATTCACATAAACTAAATTTACTAAATCATACACTAATTTTTTTTATACATTAGACTCTGGCTGTACCAAGTCAGTAATATTACAGTTTTGTGAGGCGTTTGAACTCTTGGTTTTGCCATTTGATAAGGTACTTTCTGATTAGAATTTGCCCTTGTATTTCGGTAGTTTTGTTCTGTTACTTTATTCTATTAGTCAAGACGAGCCGTAAAGCACAATAAAACAAAACATGATTTCAGTCATGTCCACATAGTCTCAATTTAGTTATTTATAAAAACACAAAAAAATTTATGAAAAGGATACGTTCATTTCATTTGACTGAACCAAACTAATCACGTAAACGGAAAAGAAATATACAAAGGTGTCAATTTGAGTTAAAAAACGAGACGCTAGAAAATTAACACACGATAGGAACGCTATAATGAAAATACTGTAAAAGTAATATGAAACGATAGAATGACCGGTAAAAAACAATGTTAATCCAATTCTTGAACCAATGAATACATACCCACGTCATAAACTAAGTTTTCTGTGCACGATGTTATCATTTTTTTTGCATCAATATCGTTTAGTCGTCAAAAAATATTTCAATCGGTCGGTGTTATGGTGAAAATACTAGTGGTCGTGTTTTGAAGCCAAAGTATAACGATTGTCATCCGTTTGTAAACAATCAACAAAGAAGCATGGATATTCAGGTTAGCACGTGTATAACAGATACATTAAGATATAGTTTATTTTGATAACGGAGCGATGTTCATGTTTTGTTACCCTTTCGCACTTGCGTATTGCGATCACCATATTTTTACATGAAAGGTCACACTGCATACGGAAAACATGTCGGCGAATGGTTTGTTGGAAGCAACCAATTAAAAAAAGTTAACTTTTTCTTTGAATTTTGAACAAATTACAGAATTTTCTTGAAAAAAAGTGTAAGTACATAAGTTCATAAAAAATAGCCATTTAGTTATAAAAAAACATATGCATATTTTTATTTTAGTTTGAAGTTCATACGACTTTAAGTAAACTCAACAGAAAACTTAAAAGACTAGCCGAAAACAGTGCACATTATTGCTATATGTACCATTACTTTCTCGAAATTTTGATGCCATAATACAAAATATCTGACGCCGCAATTGGCATGATGGAAAAGTGATTATGGTATGTCGTCAATAGTTCAGATTCTAGGGTCTATCGGCGCAGATTTCTAAATAGCAATAAGGTGTATTTCTTAAGGATTTTGTTGACATTTGTCAATTCGCTTCTTCCTATTCAAGTTTTACTTCTTTCGCTTCCTCCTTATCACATAACGCTATATATACTTTTCCTGTGCCGTTTTTCTATAATCTAAGCCATTGGTCCAAAACTATTTGCTACCTATTATTCAAATATATTGATTTTCATTATGATAGTGAAATGTAAAAACTGAACCAATTAGACTACTCTAAAGTCAAGTCACAATTTATAAAAGTGAACCCTGATAGTTCAAAGAACGGTCTTTAACACAGAGCCTTGGCCCATTTGACTGTTCTTATGTAATATTGTACTAATATGAATAATTCAGATTGAGCAAACGATGGATTTTTAATCGCAAATTTCATTTATTTGAAAAAAGCAGTTGCCATTATATATTGTAGAGATAAATAACTAATACAAATAATAAACAGTACGTTATTGCTCTTTCCTATATAAAAATAACTGAATAAGTAAATGAATATTTTATGAGCCATCTACTTTGATATAGTCAGATTCATTAGAACAATTTCATTTATCTATATGACGTACAACTGCTTTCACGTGGATTAATATTGTTTCCAAATCGTTACAAAATGCTGCGAAAGATTTGTATTTAAAGTTGTACAACCCCTATTTTGATTGATTGATTGTTGGTTGCTTTACGCCGCATTAGCCTATTTTGAAATGTCCTTATATCCATATATGGGTGCAGGAAAACCAAATAAATGTTCTGAAAAACTGTTATTGATGCAAAGAGCTTATTAAAAATCGACGAAAAATTTGTTGATATATAACCATAAGTTAAATAGAATTATTGTTTCACCAATCCTATCCACTGTTCTTCGACTATAAAATAACTAAATGAGACCTATAACCGAGTTTGTACTAACATGATCAACGCGACATCCTTGCGTAACACCTGATGTCACTCTGGTTGTTGCGGAAATTCGTTCTCCTCTGTGTTCTTTTTTATCCTGTGTTTTAGTTTTTAGTGTTTTGGTTTAGTTTTCTGTAATTAGTTAATACCTCAGTTTCTTTATGTTAACTCTTTCATATACATTTGATAATTTGATTTTTATATTTACTGTTTGCAATAGCATGAATTGTTCTATATAATAAGAATGTTTTTATCCCGGGCATAAAAACAATGCCGTATTTAGCGAAACCTTTTTAACTTTTGATCTTCAGTGCTGTACAACTTTGTACTTTTTTCACTTTCGATCTTTTATATCTTGGCGTCACTGTTGATTTTTGTGTGGACAAGGCGCGTTTTTGGCGTATTGAATTTTAAACCTGATGCTTTTTGTTTTCTATTAATCAGGCTTTTCTTTGTCTAATATGTTCTCCTATTTATTTGTATTGTAGTCCTGTAATATTATGTTGTCATCTCAATGTTATATTTAACTTTGCCATTAAAGTGCGAGGTTTGGCATGCCACAAAACCAGGTTCAACCCACCACTTTTATTCCCCTTTAAAAGTGTCCTGTACCAAGTCAGGAAGATGGCCATTGTTATATTATTGTTCGTTTATGTGTGTGTTGCATTTTAACGTTGAGTCTTTCGTGTTTTCTCTTATTTTTGAGATATTGAGATAAGACGTGGCACGGTACTTGTCTATCCCAAATCATGTATTTGGTTTTCATGTTATATTTGTTATTCTCGTGGTGTTTTGTCTGATGCTTGGTCAGTTTCTGTGTGTGTTACGTTTCGGTGTTATGTCGTTGTTCTCCTCTTATATTTAATGCGTTTCCCTCGGTTTTAGTTTGATACCCCGATTTTGTTTTTTGTCCATGGATTTATGAGTTTTGAACAGCGGTATACTACTGTTGCATTTATTTAAACTGTTGTTGACTTGTCGTGTTTTTGCCAGCCTTTGTGGTATCAGTTTATCTTCGACTTTTATTGTCTTCCATCTCTTCATTAAAACTAGTGGCGAATATTATAACAAAGAAATAACAAGAAAAATACTTCAAATTTATATTAAATCATTAACTAGCGACATTTGATTCAGAATACGTATTTGAGAAATGTTTACGTCATCATGATGAGCCTTACTGACACTTAATGTTTGGATCACCCTTTGGTATTTCCCAACCTTTTCTATAAGAGATATTTTGATTCCTCAGTATAAATTTTTCTAAATATAGATTATTTGAAGGGCATAATTGTCATGAATAGGTCATAAAAATCAATAAATACTAACGACAACCAGCACTTCAACTTTGGAGAAAAGTCTTATTTTACATTAATGGAATAGATTATCTAACGTCGTATAAGTGATTCTTTTAAAAGCATTTTTCAGGGGTCAGATATCGGTGAATAAAACAATCTTTTGTTTATTTATTTTTTTGATATTATTGTGAACCAAGAAAAAAAATTAAAACAAACTGATTTGTCAGGAAAATCATGTGATCTTTATAGATGAAAACATGTATATCCTCATGGTAGAAACGACAACACAATTGTATAGAGAAGCATATAAAAGATATTAAACAATGGCAAGAAAATTGAGTTGACAGTACTGCAGTTCACGCAGAAAATAAGTTTGAAAATTTACTAAAAGACTAAAATTACTTAATAGTGTATCGCTCAGTCTTTTAATAGCTGTTCAGATCAAATGACTGCTTTTGTTGAAAATTGATTTGCCTTTGCTTTTTGTGTGTGTATGCTTTTTGTTGTGCATTAACTGATTTTGTGTCATGGATGGATACTCCATATCCGTGTTTTTTTTATTACCAGTGGAATATCTGTGTCACAGATTACCACTGATATATTAAAATTGCAGTCATAATACCGTTATCTCGATGTTGATATAACCCAATGATAATAAAATTAACGGTACCAATTTTCTTGCACCAGATACGCATTTCGACAATACATGTCTCTTCAGTGATGCTCGTCGCCAAAATATTTGAAATGCAAAGCTTAAATAAAAGATGAAGAACTATAATCCTAAAGGTCTAAAAAGAATAGTCAAATCCGTGAAAGGAAACTGAGCTTTTCATAAGGGAGATACATTCCTTAATTTATAATAATTTCTAACATTCTGTAACAGCAAATTTTAATAACACAAAAAAACCGTATTTTATGCCAGTAATGATAAGTGTTAAGAAATCTGTGGATCTCAACGGATAACACATTTGGAGTAAAACATTCGTCTCTTCCGGAGCAGTTTTCATCATCCTCATTTATTTTAGTGAAATTTGTAATTTTCTTCTTCAAATGCTATTATAACCGCAACTATAACGATATAATACACAGTCATTAACAATGCGTAGTTTCAAAAGTAGGATATTTATTATTAAAAAAAAACTGTCATTAAATTTGTTCTCCGATAAATTTGTCCGTTAGAAAGAGCAGTTTCCAACCGGTATGTGGTTTCATTAATTTCTAATCAGTACAAGAAGGCTTTCATTGAGTTTGCAAATAACCTGCGGCTTGATATTTGATTGCTATTTGATCAGGGACTGTTCGTTTTCCTTGGAGTTCAGTACCTTTGTTGTCTTACTTTTTACTGAGTATAAATTCACAATTTAGTTGTTGCATGCATAACAGGAGAGGCTTATTCTTGTCCCACTCATTTTGGAGGTCAAGCGAGTCCCTTACTTCTGTGTATTACCTTAAATTGTCTCTTAAGGAAGATATACTAATTATTTTACAGATCACCTTAAATGAATCAATCTATTTTATTGAAATCAAAATTAATGCTAAATATCAAATCAATATCTTTATAGCATTTGAGAAGATCAATTTGATAATCCTATAGACCAATTCTCATCCGTAATTTAGAAAGTTACATTTAAAGTTTTTATGCCTAATATGAACAATACTGATAAATATTTAAAATATCATCTACTTTGAAATTGACAAATTTCAGCTATATGACGTATTATAATTGATTTCGAATGAAATGGTACTGCTTTCAGCTCAGCAAACAATTTCTGTCGAAGTTAAGTGGTTAGAGTTGAACTATCGGGATCAAAAGTAAAAATATCATTAGTTACATAGTGTACTAGTGACCTAATAAGGTATATATGGGGTGACCTCGAATCCCCATATGAAATTTACTGACCCCATATATTATATAACGTATTACGTCACTAATTCACATTGTAAATAAAGGCAACAGTAGTATACCGCTGTTCAAAACTCACAAATCCATGGACAAAAAACCAAAATCGGGAAACAAACTAAAACCGAGTGAAACGCATTAAATGTAAGAGGAGGACAACGACACCACACTGAAATGTAACACACACAGAAACGGACCAAGCATCAGACAAAATTCCACGATAATAACAAATATAACATCAAAACCAAATACATGAATTTGGGATAGACAAGTACCGTGACACGTCTTATCGCAATGTGAATTTACACTCAGAAAGAAGAGAAAACAAACGACGCAACGTTAAAATGTAACACACACATAAACGAACAATAATATAAAAATGGCCGAAAATATTTACGAACCCAAGAGTGACCATCTGAATAGTCCGTGCTTCGTGTATAACGGTCACTTAGTACAGTTTTCAATGCTTATCAAGAAAAAAATTATCCTTAAATTCTTTATTGAGTTTAATCTTTTAACTATTTGTATTTTCTATATTTTCCTTTGCCCCCTTTCTTTTCAAAAAATGAAAGCACCACTATATACACTTTAAGTGAACGAAGCGCTGTTCTGGATAACCATTTATCCGGAATGCTAAAACCGAATCTAGGAAAGCCAATGAAGGATGTAAAAATTTCGAAAAATATTCTTGAAAACTCTATTACCAAAAAGGACTTATAATAATAGCCAAGTCCGTCTAAGATAAATGTGCTCAACATTGCAACCACTGTCAAACCGACTCATGAACACATTTTGATATTATATTTAGTTGCATATTCAAACATTATTTTTTCTAACAATAGTCGTTTAGTCCTTACAGCATTCAAATCAAACAGATTGTGTTTAAGTTTCCTTTCGATTTCGGAGTCAAGAATGACCCTTGATATCGCCAACTTTTATCTAAACTTCAATGCT